>NC_090231.1:28749475-28949475 GCF_024489055.1 Chanodichthys erythropterus | reverse complement strand
ACCAGGCTCATTTTATCCATTGATTATGCAGAGCTAATATATAACAGTGCGAATCGATGGAAAGTTCATTCACAATTTACCCATCACAGAGCAAAACTAATTAGTCCTGGTATGCTATATTAATACATATTAGTTTAACAAGACCAGACTGGCATGAATATATGTAGACTATGCAAAAGCACCACTGAAGTCCTCCAAGAGTTGCTTGACGTCCTATGAAGGATTGTTCATTTCAGCAACGAGTGTCATAAAGAAAAAGGAGAGAGAGAGAGAACAAAACATATGTCTGTTGTGTTTGTTCCTGACCTCTTTATCAGGATACAGCATGGTTAAGCTTTCAGAATTAGTTTGGATCAACCCTGCACCATATGGGACCTCTATCTTCTGCACACTCAGATATGTCTATTGGTATGATCTCTGTCCCTTTTCGGTCCTCTTCCCTTTCTATCTCTTTTACTCTTCTTATTCCTCACAATGATTAACTGCATCAAGTATGATGCTACAGTTAAATTCTCCTATAATGATAAAATCCATTTATTATTATTAATAATAATAATAAAAAAAACATTTGTCCTATGTAGAGTCATGGGGATGCTGGAGCCTATCCCAGCATCTCGGGCCAAAGGCAGGGTATCACCCTGGACATATGGCCATCACAGGCACACACACACACACACACACATAGACGCATTCACACTCTCACTCATACGTCTCCAATTCACCTATGGTGCTTATCTTTGGATTATGGGGGGAATCAGAGTACCCTGAGGAAACCCACACCAACATGGGGAGAACATGTTATAATAATATTATTAATAATAATAGTTATTATCATTACATTATTACAACTATTCGTTTATAATCTCACTCTTTTTGTTCTTCACAGTGATTAACTGCATCAAGTATGATACTAAAATTATCTTGCTTTTCTTATAATGATAACATCAGTTTAATAATAATACATATTTCATTTTTACTATTAATCACACTATTTTTGTTTATCATAGTGATAGCACAGCATTAAGTACGATACTACACTTGGCTCTGGTTAATAATAATAATTGTTGTTATTTTTACTATTTTTACTAGTGGGTTTTTTTTTTTTTTTTTTTTTTTTTTCTTTTAAAAACAGTAAAGAGCTTTTTATCAAACCCTCCTCTTTCAGTAATTAGTATTGGTCAATTTGGAGAGTGTGTGCTTCTAAATAAATGGAAAATTGAACCAGGGTGGAAAAAAAGGTTTATAACAAAACAGAGTGAGCAATGTGTAAAATTGGGATATTGTTCTTTGTGTGCCGTTACTTACTTTTGCCTTGAGCGATTTGAGTGGGGACTCAGCAAGTGTGTTGGGACGTCAAGCCTTTACTCTAATTACAGAGCAAGAGCAATTACAAGAGACAGAACAAGAGAGAGGGAGAGCTAAATCTGTAGTATAAGCATGAATTGCTCCTCCTGATGTTACCTGGGCTTCCAGTGGTGAGAAGTGCAAATAATCCCATCAAAGAGAACAATGGCCCTCCACCTGCTGACATCCCTCCTCCCCTAGCCAATTACACACCGCAGTGTCTACACAAGTGTCTCCTCCAGCCTCTCTTTCACATGTGCAAACTTTGTCATATTTTTCTCTGTCTCACTGAAATGTTGACATTTTGTGGTTTTCTGCACTTGTGGTGCTGATGTAACCACTGCTGAGGACTACGTGTCTTTGAGTGTGAACACAAAAGTAAACTTGCCTGTGAGTGTGATTTTCATATCGCTCTGATAATGTGGCTCATTATCATGGACCTGGGCTGTTGCTGTGGTAATGAGCTGACCTTCAGGAGCGGAGGTTAAGCTCTTTTGCAGTTGAGTTGTCAACACAGCAGGTCTATTGTGTCTGGGGTGGCAACCACAGAACGTCACAGAATGTGTGTGTGTGTATGAGTGTCAGGGGCTAAATGTTTTATTTGTTGTGATTCACAGGCCACAGTGTCACCCGCCATCATCAAGCATTCCCTAAATGTACACAATGCATTTTTAAACACAAACCATTTCATATGTTACTTGAATCTCACGTATAGGTTTTTATCATAATTGTTATTAAATCAATAAGCTACAAGAGACTATTACATTATTATATGACATTAATATAGAATGTGCTGTAACAGGTGTGTTTATCTGCATTTCACAATTGCTTTAAAAGTGACTTTAAAAGTTATGTTAGTTTTTTTTTGTTTTTTTTTTTGTTTTTTTTTGTAGTACAACTATCCTCCAGAAACTGACGTCATAAAAGCTCACAGTGACTGTGACTGAGTCACATAGAGTTTCTCCACAAAAGTCTGTATACTAAAATTCTTTGTGTGTGTGTGTGAGAGAGAGAGAGAGAGAGAGAGAGAGAGAGAGAGAGAGAGAGAGGGGGGTGTCTAGACCATGACAATGTTTCCCCCTTCTCAGACTATAGTAAAAAGCTTCATTTAGGGTGGGATAAGAATGGGGTCATATGTGACTGCCCTCATTAGTCTTATGGGAAAAGTCTGTGTCTGTGTGTGTATATATATGTGTAAGAGGATTTTAATAACATTTTCTAAAGGTGTTTTCACTTAGACCTCTGTCACCTCTCACTCTTAACAGCACAACATTCATCATGATCATCATCATCTTCATCATGTTTTTTAATTTTATCTATAAGATCTGTTAATGTATTAGATGTTTACCACAGATGTGTGTCTCAACTTGTGCATCTTCATAGGTTTGTTACACTGCTAGCCAAGTTTAGGCTTGTTTTTACTGAGTCCGTTTCCTCTGCCTGTGTTTAAAGTTTTGCCTTCATGCTTCCTAGCACTTCCTAACACTGCTTCCTAATACTTCTGACACACTCCTGTCAACTCACGAGTGCAATTAACAACAGACATTACATACTGTAAGACACACCCACACAGGAAGAAAGATGTATTCCATAAGTCTTACTCATTTAAAGTGATAGTTCAATCAAAAATGAAAATCATCTCATCATTTGTTCACCCTCATGACATTCCATGAGGACTTTATGACTTTCTTTCTGCTGCGGAACACAAAAGAAGATATTTTGAAGAATGCTGGTAGTTCTGATGACAATTGACTTCCATATTTTATGTGGACTAAAAACAACACATTTTTCAAAATGCCTCTTTTGTTTTTCACAGAAGAAAGTATGCCATACAGGTTTGGAATGACATGAGGATGAATGATGAACGGATTTTAATTTTGATTAAAACTGCCTCAGTAATTAAAATTGTTTGATTAGCATGTACATTTTAAAGCCCTTATTATTTTCAGTTCAGCTATTTTGAATGGTTGAAAAGTCAGGTTCAGGTAGATTTGGCCACAAGGGGCTGGAGGAATATTTATCATGAGTGCACTCTGTAAATCCCATGCATAATGTCAGAAGGTGCACCTGTGCATCACCATAAACATGGGATCATGTAACATCTCTTTAACCCTCAAAGTATTAGCAGAATTTAAACTTTTTATTTTATTATTATTTTTTTTATTATTATTTTTGCTGATTGTGTGAACTTTAAGACTTTAATAATATTTATAACATTTATTTGTATTATACTATTTAATGTTTATTTATTTTATTGCTATTTTTTTTTTTTTTTTTTTTTTTTTTTTTTTACTTTCTTGTTGGACTGTCAATTTTATTTTAGGCTAACATTTGCATCTACTTAAGTCCTATTTGTGAATATTTCTTCTCTCCCCCCCTTATTCCTCCCGATGAAACTCTAATAAGCATGGTCACACATGCACAAACAAGTCCTCACTGTTTCTTCAGGGCTAAATGAGCCTATTGTCTCATGGCAGCCAGACCCTAATCTCTGCGGCTATTCCTGTCATGGCCGACAATTTGATAGTTTTTCACACTTGAGTTTTGCCAAGGGTTTGTATTTCTGCTGTCTGTGAGCCAGCTGCAGTTTACTACCAATATCAAGTCTCCCTACACACAAGCTACTGTAAGTTTGAGAGTCATGTATACTTACACAGACATCGATATTCAACTCACACTCCACTAATGGTTTACAAGGAAGGATGAGCCTCAGGGAGACTTTTTGATTTATGTTTGCATCACCATAGCATTAAAAAGTAGATAATTAATTTTTTAGCATTATTTTCATATTTTAAGACTGAAATCCTGTGTCTAGACCAAGGTTAAAACAGTAAAATTTGTAACACTTTACAGCAGGGTTCATTAGTTAATATTAGTTTATTAGTTAACATGAACTATAATGAACTGCACTTCTACAGCATTTATTAATCTTTGTTAATGTTCATTTCAACATTTACTAATATAATGTTTTTAAAAGATGTAATATAAGTCTAAGGTGTCCCCTGAATGTGTCTGTGAAGTTTCAGCTCAAAATACCCCATAGTTTTTTTTTTTTTTTTTATGTTTTTAACTGCCTATTTGGGGCATCATTATAAATGTGCCGATTCAGGGTGTGGCCCTTTAATTCTCGTGCTCCATGCCCCAAGAGCTCGTGCTTGCCTTAAACAACATAAAAAAAAGTTCACACAGCTAATATAACCCTCAAAATGGATCTTTACAAAGTGTTCGTCATGCAACATGTCTAATTGCGTTAGTACAGTGTTTATTTGGATGTTTACATTTGATTCTGAATGAGTTTGATAGTGCTCTGTGGCTAAAGCTAACATTACACACTGTTGGAGAGATTTATAAAGAATAAAAAAAATGAAAATAACGACAGTCTTGTCTCCGTGAAAACAGTAAGAAATGATGATAACTTTAACCACATTTAACAGTACATTAGCAACATAATAACAAAACATAAAGACAAATATCACTAAAAATATCATGATATCATGGATCATGTCAGTTATTATTGCTCCATCTGCCATTTTTCGCTATTGTCCTTGCTTGCTTACATAGTCTGATGATTCAGCTGTGCACATCCAGACGTTCTGCCCTTGTCTAATGCCTTGAACATGAGCTGGCATATGCAAATATTGGGGGCGTACATATTAATGATCCCGACTGTTACATAACAGTCAGTATTATGTTGAGATTCGCCTGTTCTTCAGAGGTCTTTTAAACAAATGAGATTTATATAAGAATGAGGAAACAATGGAGTTTGAGACTCACTGTATGTCATTTCCATGTACTGAACTCTTGTTATTTAACTATGCCGAGGTAAATTCAATTTTTGAATCTAGGGCACCTTTAATACATTAACTAATGTTTAACTAATGAACCTTATTGTAAAGTGTTACTGTAAAATCTATAGGTAAATGTATTTAAAGTACCAGTATATTTTTAAAACAATAGTATTTTTAATCATACAAAATAAGCAATGAAGGCATAATAAAACAGTTGCTAAGATGTTTTTAATGATTAATGATTTGATTTCATTATGAGGGACAGACAGATATACACTCAGTAACAGATTTGTTATTAACGGAGCTCAGTTGCATCTTTCATAGTTCAGAGCAATACATATACTACACACGTATAGATTACTGCATCCATAAATCACTGCATCCTTTTTTTTTTCTTGAATGATTTTTTTTTTCTCCCCTAGCTTTTTTAGTCATTTGTTTTGACTAAATATATATATATATATATATATATATATATATATATATATATATATATATATATATATATATATCATACTATACCTTTAAAACTGCTATGTAAATGCAGTATTATTGTGCAAACTCAGTTGTGAGCTTGCACAAAAGAAAACTCATTACATCACTGGATGTTCAATCCAAGTTGCTGCATATCGAGTAAAATGTGTTCAGTAATGTTTATATATAACTTCAATGATTTCTGAATGATACATTTTTGCAGTTTATTTTTAATAGATTTTTGGGCTGTGAAGGAAGTTTTGATTTCTGAAAATTACAGTTACATTTTTATTCAACTATTTTATTTTAAAAGATTTTACATGAAAATACCCCTTTAAAGTGAAGAAAAAGGAGGTTATGGGGTACAGGGGGTCCAAAGTTACAGTGTTGTTATTTTAGTGTGTTATGTGCTGAACTATGAGTGGTACAGAACAAATATTAATCTATGTGCAGACTTTGTTCCCTGTTTTCTGGAGCAGGCCCAAGAGCCCTGTCTAGCCTGCATATGTCTTTGTATTTGTGTGTGTGTGTGTGCATATGTGTATTTATGCTGATTTATTTCACAAACCCTCTCTTCAGTCTAGATGATCACCACCTCCTTCTTTTGTCACCCATGTGTGAATGCAGAAGCCTTTGACCGGTGCTGACAGAACACATTTTTCTTCCTGCTTAATATGCACTCTCATACTTCATAACAAAAACTTCACCCAAGGCGAGAAATATCGGAAGACGTTGTTCACAGTGCAGTGTCATGATAATGTCACGTGGTGTCACGCTTAAGGCGAATTATCTGACGTTTCTTCAGTGTTCTGACACCTCTGTGTGATGGGGACCACATTGTACCTAAATCATTCAAAACGAGTTGCTGAATCATTGTTTCCTTTATTGAATGTGCCTCAGAATGATTTATATTCACAGTCATATTTTAGATATAAGCATATATAAGCGACTTATAAGCGTTTTGACCAATGGAAGGCAGTGAGGTTGCTATAGTTATTTATCCATGTATATTGTATTAACCTTATGATCTGCATAAATGTGTATAGTCAGTTCTTATAACAGGTGCCGGGTTAAGTGTTCTAGTTGTCAGAATTAGGTCAGACGCATATACAAAAGTCCCTCATTGTCTCTGACTGGTTTACGTGAACAAAAGATATTTGTTATTTGCAATGAATTCATTAAAGGGTACATAGATTTGGGTTGAGACCAGTAGTTATGGTACATTTTCTTCTCCTTGTGAGCAAAACACATCCGTGAACAGGTGTTTTACAGGAAGCTTCAGCCTTGGTGTTAAATTTCAGAGTGTTTATGCTTTTCTTACAACGTTTAATTTTCTCATGCCTCCCAAACGGGGTGGAGAATGCCTGAAATTTTACTCTGTGTTAGGTTTCTTATATTATTCTTCAGCAAAATGTCAATAACATCATTGTAGGTGGGATTTTTTTGCACAGAATCACACTGGCACAAACATTTCATCGTATTTTGCCAACAGTATTATCAAACTGAATTTGTTTCACCTTTAGAATATCAGTTTTGTAATTCATTGACGTCTGTGTTGTTCTGTAAGCTTTATCCACCCCGATCAGAGAGGAATTCAGAGTACAAGACATACTGATGCAACATTTAATCATTCATAGTAAACATAGTGAGCAAACATGCATTCTCACAAGCTCTCTAGACTAGAGCAAATCGACGTGTGCTGTAATCTTTGATTTCTGAGAATGAGGGAATTTGCTGGAAGAACGGGTGAGAGAGGTCATTTTAAGCACTCCAAAACATCTGAAATATAACTCAAGATATTTGCTTAAACACTAGAGTGATCTTGGCTTTAATCCGGGGACCATTTGAAGATTGACAAATACATGCAGGCAGACACAGACAACCCTAAAGCTGCGACTTATTAATCTGGCTCAATTATAAGATGCTCTTTATCCCCTTCAATCCTGACCCCATTACGAACAAACACGCTGTTTACAGTAGCTGTATGGAGTGTCCAACAGTGTCATATTTTGTTAGTTTACATTGTGTTTAGCATTTGCATTTAACAACATTTTACTAAACAAGTACTAAATAATATAACTGACAGGGTTATCAATTTGATATTGAAAACACTTTGCCTTAAGGCTTCATTAGTTAACTACTTTAGTAAAAAATTAACTAAGAAAAATGAACTAAGAATGAACAATACTCCTACAGCATTAATTAATTATTAATAATTTATAAATGTTAATTTCAACATTTACTAATACATTATTAAAATCAAAAGTTGTACTTTGTTAACATTAATTCATGCACTGTGAATTAACATTAACAAACAATGAATAACTGTATTTTTATTAACTAACATCAACAAAGATTAATAAATACTGTAATGTATTGCTCATTATTGCATATTAGTTCATGTTAGTTAATACATTAATTAATCTTAACAAATGAGACCTTATTGTAATGTGTTATTTTGATTTTAATCATTAATCACTGAAGGTTCTGATATATTTTATGTATTTCTTTTTTAAATTTGTAGCAGTAAAGATCTTTGCTCAGATTCATTTTATATTTCATTAGAAAGAGCTTGACCACAGATGTGTTCACAAGGATCTCCTGAGCTCTATTATGGGTCATTGTGCCCACAAGCTGGAAATTAATACTGATAAAGTGACCCTGTTTTAAAGACTCCCTGCTGCTTTTGACCAAAATAAAAGCTTGATGGTTTAAGGTTTGAAAATAAAGAAATTAAAACCATAAAATCTAAATTGGCTATTCTTATTTTTTGCAGAATGTTTGTAATAAATGTTTTTTTTTCCATGCACATCGTTATTTTTTTTTTTTTTTTTTTTATTCATATACCCTCATAATCTTTAATCAAAAACATTAACCTTCCCTCCCTCTCTGAACAGCATCTGCTTGCTTCATGATGTGTCTCGGTGGAGGGTGAGACTAAATATCTTCCACAACTAACTGCAAACTGCCATTCAGATCTGACACCATTTAGTTAGCAATGCCTAACTTCCTACGATCCAATTAATTCCCAAGGATGAAATAAAGTCCTGCCTACATTTTTTTTCTCATTCCAGAAGCCATATAATTTGTATTCTGTCACAAGACAGAAGAAAAGTCTACTTCCTTCCTTACTTACAACTTCCTTTTCTTGCTGACTATAATAATAATAATAATAATAGGGTTGTGGCGGTGTACCTCCTGATAGCACATGTACATCACGGAGACGTCTATTTGATGTCTGCATTTACATGAGCAAGATGTATTTTTTAGAGTATTTGCTCATCTGGAATATGTCTCTAAGATGTTTTATGTGAGATGTTAAATAGACATTTATAAGGTGTTTATGACTTACAATGTATCTAAAACTGATTTGTCTAAGATGTTTATCGCACATACGCAACTTCTTTCCACTTCAGTGCTTAAACTCTCAGCTTGCTCCACCCACACATGTACAGCAGAGAAATGTACAGCTGGAGTCTGAGGCTGATTTGGGGCCTGGAGCAGTTTTGACATTTTTTCATTTGTTCATAAGCACATTAATGACACAAGTGTCATTACACTGTATTCAACACAAACTAGGCTACCATAATATATGAGGAACATGTATGTACATGTTTGTGTTTTTGAAGGAATAACATTTATGCGTGGTTATTGAAAAAACAAAAAACTTAAGTCACTGAAATAAGGCCAAAAAAAGTATATTAAATCTGTGTTCATAAGACTTCTAGGTATTGGAGGTTGTAGACTAGAGTTTTTGCTTCAGAATTATGTAAAAAATTATGCTGCCTACTCCTTCATATAAAACAATATATTGATTTAGTTTTTGTAAGTCACTTTTTGTCAAGAAACACAGTATGCATGGAGGCGTGAATGATCATGAATAATGGGCCATTTACACCTGAGAAGACAAAAGAATCAAATAATAATGACCTGACATGACTTGCATATTAATGAGGCCTTTGAGTCAGGTAGGGTGTGAAAAAACCCTCTGTAATCATGTCTCAGCTCAATTTAAAATAATGGTATTCTATTATATTCTTTAAAATATAATGTATTTATGTGATGCAAAGTGTCTGAACAATTATGTTACCTCTATGGCATTTCATATAGGCTTTTAGCTTAAAGCATGCACATTTGGAGAAATATTGATGGATTCTTATATGTTTTTGTCAAATTTCTATACAGAGGAGTAATATTTATTCTATATTTATTTTATATATCATCACTATGCATGCTGGATACAATTCATACTTGCAGCCGGAGGGCGCTCTGTACACCTTTAGGTCACAAATCCATATAAAGAAGAAGAAGAACAGGAACTAACTGCATGTCTTCTAGAGTTCGCTAACCATGGCTTTAACATCCAGATAAACACTTTTCAAGACAATAAATACACGATTGAGACAATGTATGCATGTATTGCTTCTGAATTTGCGTCTGAATAGCGCTGTTTCCGTGGGCGTGGCCGCATTAGCGGGTAATGAGCTGAATCACAGACTTCTGACATGGCTCTCTTTTCATACAGATTACATAAACACAAAATGTTTGTTTTCAATTTGACTTGCACTATTTAAAACCTGACATTTCAACGTTTCTTTAGACACAAGTTTAATTTTTTTGTCATTCGTATTCACTAAGTTACAGTTAATTTTCTGAGAACTATCAGATTGGACTTTGTTCAGAGGGAGACGAGAGATCACGCATCATGTTAGTTTTCTTTATTTTACAAAAAGCACAGCATTTTGTTTTTACTCTGAGTGTATACAAATGAAAGAAAATATTCAACAGATTAAAATGGTGTATAACTCTTAGGCCACATTTACACTGCAAGTCTTAATGCACAGATCCGATCTTTTGACCATATCCGATTTTTTGGACGACGTGCTTACATTTCTTTTAAAAGTGACCTGTATCGGATGTGTCCTTTTTACACTGCACTTGGCGAAACATACCAAAAATAGCCTATTTGACATCACAAATCAATTTCAATGGTACATTGAGCTTAATTTTATTGACATGAATTCATATAGAAACCCTTTTAATGCAATAGTTACATCCCTGCATAAAAATAATACAAATTCTTCACGACACTATACGTACGCAGCTCCGCTGGAAGTGTCCGAGTTGAAGAATACTCGGGCATGGGTAGATATTCACAGCTTCATGGGCTCGAATCCGCCATTCTATACTAGTGTTTTGTTTTTTTGTTTTTTTATCATTAAAACAAATGCTTTCATCAGTGATTGTATATCAAGGGCAGTTGCAAGTTTGTGTGCTTTTTATTTTGTGGTTTCAATGAAACGAATAGGGACTGAAGCGCGCGTCTGTGCACGAGCCATCGTCACTGACAACAGCGACAACGAACACTCAGTGTGATTTCAAGAGTCAGATCGCCTTTTATTTAACACAAACAAATGCAATTAATAATCTGCCAGTCAACTAGAGATGTTCCGTTTGCTATAGGTATGTCTGTACCACGAAATATTAAAAAACCCTCACTTTTCAATGACGCAGGAGTCGCATTTACAGGGGAATATCTGATCTGCCCGCTTACACTGCAGGCGCAAACGCACGTATTCGATTCATATCTGATTTATAACCACATATGAATGAGGCCTGAAACCGATCTGTGAAAATCGGAATCCATGCGCTTTTTTCCTGCTTACACGGTCGTGACTCATATCCAATCTGTGCCACATGGGAGGAAAAAATCGGAATTGGGTCACTTGAGCTGTGCAGTGTAAATGGGGCCTTAATTGTATGTGCAACATTGACAGAGTATTTTGAGTCTCTTTCACACTGGTAAGAAAAAAAATGCGGTGGTATCGCCGGCGATACCCTCAGACCTCAGAGTGTTAAGGGGGTGGCATGACTATTGCCCTCTTGGCGAAGGAGGCCTTAGAATATATTCCTTCTCCCAAGAGGGAGTTGGGGTTCTACAGCCGGTACGTCATAGTTCCAAGGAAGGATGGGGGTTGCATCCTATCTTAGATCTGCAGCAATTGAACCGTTCTCTAAGGAGATTCAGATTCAAGACATTAACTATCCCGTTAATCATAAGATAAATCAGGTCTGAGGACTGGTTTGTCACAACAGATCTAAAGGATGAATACTTTCATGTATCTATCCTTCCTCAATACAGAAAGTTCCTGAGGTTCACTTTCAGGGGCGAAGTGTTCCAATTTCAGGTTCTTCCGTTTGCTTTATGCCAAGAAAAGCTCACTCTCTCCCCAGCAGAGAACTACATTTCTGGGGGTAGTGTGGGCCATGTGGAAGAAACCATGGTTCCTGTGTTGGGTCCTTCACAGGCTGGTAAGTGGTCATGAAAGGACACTTTACAAGGGGTCTGTGGAGAGGGCATCATCTCTCTTGGCACATAAATTGACTGGAGATGATGGCTATGCTTCTAGCTCTGAGGGACTTCCTCCCAGACCTCATGGGCCATCATGTTCTACTACAAACAGACAATATGTCGGCAGTCTCCTACATAAATCGTTAGAGGGGACTGAGGTTGCGCCCTCGGTGCAGACTGGTGCATCAGGTCCTTCTATGGTCCCAGGGCAAGTTGCTCTCACTCAGAGCAATGTATATCCCTGGGGGGAAAAATTGGGAGCATATGTCCTGTTGAGGCAGGGGCTGAAGCCCGGAGGATGAAGATTCTACCCAGATCTATTGCCATCACAAGAGATCATCCACTGTCAGCTCTGGTTCTTCCTTACGGCTCTGGTTCTCCCACAGCTAAGTCTGCACCCATGGTGATAGCTGAGGCTTTGTCTGTACACGTTTTTCACCAATTGCTCTGCTCCCAGGAGTTCTAGAGAGAGGGGGGATTGACCCTTGATGGGATCAGTTCCTGGATGCAGGTCTTTCAACTGAGGTTGTGGAGACCAGCCTCAACTCTAGAGCTCCCTCCATGAGGAATCTTTATACCATAAGTCAAAGTTCACTTTTGCTGTTAGTTGGACCCAGTTAATTGCCCAGTGGCTTCAGTGCTAGAGTTCATTCAAGGCTGTCTCTCTGCCGGTCTTTCCCCGTCCACACTTAAAGTCTGTGTGACGACCAGTTGCCTTCCATGCTCCACTAAGTGGTCAGCTTCTGGGGGAGCATTACTTGGTAATTGATTCCTTCATGGCATTATGAGGGTGAGGCCTGCAGCTCAGGTTAGAGTCCTGGCTGGGGGATGTAGAGTTGTCCTTGGCACTCTTCCGATCTTTGGTCTTGGCTTATAGTCCTACAGGCGCTCATCTTCCGACTGTGTCGGCGGACCAAGAGAAGCTACATCTACTTCTGTATGACTGCTCAGTGAAAAAGACTGACCAGTTGTTGGTATGTTTCAGGCCCCCAAGAGGACTGCCCAGCTACCAAACTAACAATCAGCAGGTGGATTCCAGAGGCAATTTCCTGGTCTCGAGGCATGCTGTCTGCCCTCACCTCTGCCAGAAAGCCCTTTCCACCAGAAGTATGGCATTAAGTATTGTAACAAAAACTTTGTTGTAAGGTTTTATAGCCTGGACCTGCTGGATATGCCAGAGTCTTGACTGCTCTCGTTCTGAGCTGTACCTGTACAGTTTCACACCTGGACAGGCATTTGATAGTATGGTGTAGTGAGCATCTCGCTCCCCAAAGTGTCATCATCGATGCAGCGCAAGTTCCCTCAAAAGGGAACGTCTCAGGTTACGACTGTAACCCTTGTTCCGTGAGAAGGGAACGAGATGCTGTGTCCCTTTGCCATACTTCATGCATGCCTGGAAGTGGCTTGCTTCAGCCTATCAAAGCTGACACTACTGTTTTGCCATGTTCCCTTTGTTACTTCCCCGATACGCGCCACACGTCAGGAGGTGATGCAACACCAATCCGGATTGTGGACTAGTTACACATGTGCTTCAGTTGATGTCACACTGAAGGCATATGCCAAAGCGTCATCATTGATGCAGCGTCTTGTTTCCTTCTCAGGAAACAAGGGTTACAGTCATAACCTGAGACGCTTTTGAGAAAACAAAAGAAACACTTGGCGTTAAATGCAGTCCTCTTTCCAAATGTCAAGAAGCGCAGAGTTCTCCTCCTTGAGACCACACAAGCCGCCACCTGACATGGTGAAAAGTTTTGTTATTTTTAGCAGTGATGGAGCATGGCTGCAGGTATGGCAAGCCTCCAGGTACACATCGAAACAAAACACAAAGTGGACCAGGACCTTATTGCTTTCACATGTCACAAACAAATCGAACCACAAGCGGACTCACAAACAAACCGTACTCAGTACGTCACAGTTCACTTTTGGGTCCTTTAGCAGGGTCTGAGATCGCTTGGTTGGTTTACATATACACACTGAACCACTCCGAGGGCTCAAACGAACTAGGTGTGAAAACACCCCATATTACATTTTGTAAAAAGGGGCATAATAGGTCCCCTTGAATCTAATCCAATTTAATAGATTAAATATGCTTTTGATTATTGATTTTTATTTTATTTTATTTTATTTGAATAAACAAAACAAACAAATAATAATTTATTTAAGGGCCATTGTAACTAATGATAATAATAATAATAATAATAATTGATTGTTTAATACCATATACAGTGAAACTGTGACATTTTCTGAGACTGTTATCATACTGTTAAAATCTTTATTAAAATAATTATTATTTGTAGTATTATTATTATTCGAAATACTTTTTATTTTATATTACAATATTACAATACTAAAATTTCATATTTTTATTTAGTAGTAGTAATAATGTTTTTAGGGCCAAATTGTGCAGCCCTACAAAAAAGGGACAGTTTGCATTTAAAAAAAATATATATATAGATTTATTACCCAGATTGTGCAGACCTAGCTTATCGGACATTACTCATAAAGATTAATGCACATATATTCCTGATTTTGATCAAATGCTGATAGATCTCTAACCCTTAAACTCCTCAATTGCTAAGCGTGTCAGTAAGTGCCCAGGATGTTGTGTTAGCATATAACATGTTCTCCTATGAACTTCTAAGTGTGTCAGAGTGCCGTCACTTAACTGCGTTCAGCTTATGATTCCAGCGCTATAGACTTAGCAGTGGGTCATAGAGTGATACAGAGCAATAAATCACTCAAACACACACACATGTACTTGCACAGACTCACGCAGTTATGAGGATGATTCTTGCAACTGTATACAGTTTAGGCTTGTTAAAAGCAACCTCTCGTAATTCAACAACCCCGGGCTGTTTTTGTTTTCTTTCTGTGATATTATAAGGAGGAAGCGACAGGGAAAGCTTTACAAACAGACAGAAACTCCTGAGTAATCATTCTGATTGGAGAGGTTCATGTTTAGGACTCGTCTTATTATGGGTTAGAGCAACAGTATTTTAGATGAGTATCTTAAAGAAACAGTCTTGTTGGCTTAGTAAGTGTTGAAATACTTGTACTCAGCCTTGAGCAAAAAACCTTGGGTACATTTCTCTAAGCTGTGTCACAATATTTTTCAATCATTGACCAATTTTAAGAACATTATGAGCACTTGTTGCAAAGTCTGGGAAGCTCACAGAACAATATTATGAAGTAGATAGAGATTTTCACACAGTCACTTTCTCAGAGGGCCCTTCAGCTGTGTGGGCTGAGGTAGTGTGTGTGTGCTTCTTTACGAACCATTGTATCAAATGCATTAGTATGCTTACATAACCCTCAGTCTGACAGGATACTGTTTTGACTAAATATATATGACCATTGTGATTGTATGTGTGTGCTTACACACATATAAATATGCGTGTGTTAAAGATTCTCTTCAGCGAGGGTTATTAGTGATGACATAGTAGTGAGTCACCCTGCCCTCCCTAGAGTGAGTAACAGCAAGCGTCAGTTACAGGAATGTGGATGCACACACTCACACACACACACACACACACACACACACATGAACAAGGACATTAGGGAACCCACGCCTGTTCATACGTTCTCATTACTGAATCACTCAGCAGTATTTAACAGCTCCAGCCACTTGTAAGTGAAACTTCCTGAGACATCAAAAAAAGAGAGAGAGAGAAAGAGAGAAAGATTTTTTACTCTGAAACAATGTATAGTTCCTGATTGAGGGTAAATAAACTCTCGCTTGCTTGGATCAAAGAAGGCATCAACTGTGTTTGGGTGACACAAGACATTGATGCCCATCAATGAAAAATGACAGAAAGAATAGTCATTCACTGTATATATATTCACTGTGTGTGTATATATATATATAAAGTATTATATCATTAAAAATGTCACCAAACTATGTAATCTCTATAGGAAGATTAGCTCAGTGTGCATGTCTAGTGAAGCAGTATCAAAATAACTCATAGTAATCACTCACAGAACAAAGACTGGCATTGTGCTACTGTGAGGAGAAGGCAGTTCACATACTTCCTGTTACTGACGGCCTTGGCATGACCAATATTTACAGAAATGTTATGGGTTAGACAGCACACAATTAAACTTGTCATAACACAACTCATCCAAGAAAAAGATGGGAGGAGAGGTGAGAGGATGATGTCAGCTGGCAGAGAGAAAGAGAGAGAGAGGGGGAGAGAGGAGGTAAACAGCTGTTATGCTTGGACAGTCAGTCTCCTCTCAGTTGTGTGTGTGTGCGTCTGTGTGTGTGTTTTATGTAATGTGCCTTTGTAGGGCAAAAGATCTGAGTTTAATGGGTTGAACCTCAATGGTTTATGATGATGCATTTCTGTGCCACTATTAATCTGTCAGGTTCAACTCTTTGAAGTTGATCTGCTTTTTGAAACATTGCCTTGTTATATTACAAAATTTGAATTATTGTGGGGATGTTAGTTTGAAACCTTATACTTGTATGTGTCTGTGTCTGGGAGGAAGGAAGAGCGAGGCTGACCCTTTGCTCTATGGCATAAAAGGTTGGTGTGTCTGTTTGGATTTGCACTGCTAGGTTTTCAAAGAGACTAACCTGACAATGTAAAAAATGACAGAAAATGTGCTGTGTGTGTGCCCTTAATTTTCTATCCCGTTGGGGACTTCAACCTGAATGCACACTCATGGGGACTCATGTCACCATGGGGACTTAAATGAGGAAACAAGTTTTTTTTAGTAAGTAGTAGTTGGTAGATTTAGAGGTAGGGTTAGTGTAGGGGGATAGAATATACTGTTCGTACAGTTTAAAAACTATTACGTCTATGGAATGTCCCCACAAAGATCGCGAACCAGACATAAGTGTGTGTGTGAGTGTGTGTGTGTGCGTGTTTACATGCACACAGTGGTGTTTGGAGTTTTATGCTAAAAGCATGGTTTACTATACCTCTGAGCAAAAAACTGAAAAAGAAGGGAGGAAAAAAGGCAGGGAGAGAGATGTACAATGCTAACAGAACACAATTTAAAAGCTGTGTTTGGTCCAACTAACATGTTATCAAATAGTATGTTCCTATTCAGTCCTAAGGTCAATCCTTAGGTAAGCCTTACGATTATTGGATAATAGTGAGATTTTTATTCTGGCATATAATATACTTACAAGGTGAAAGGTCAACAGTGATTATTTGCTTGTAATGTTATCTTCCATGTACTTCCTATATGTTTATATAAGTTAGCTAGAGTCTTTGAGGGATGCGGCCTGTGTGAGTAAGTTCTTGAGAGAGCAAATAACATGTTTTCTTTCTCTTCTTTTGTATTTTTTCTGGAGAGGGGGAGGTTTTTGAGTCTTTATATTTTTTTTCTTCCTTCTTTCCTCCTCCTTTTCTAAAAAGCCAGTTGTCAGTGCATCATATAAAAGAAGATATACAAGCGATTCACATGCTAATGCTGTGACTGGTTTAAAAGAGGACGCAGAGGAGAAGAGGGGAAAAGTGCTATTGATGGAGAAATGGGGGGAGGAGGGAGGGAGCTGTGCAGAGCAAGAGAGGGCAAAGCAATGAGAGGAGGAGTATGAGTTTGCTGCTGTAGAGACAGAGAGGTATTTGTGTGTGTGTGTGTGTGTGTGTGTGTGTGTGTGTGTGTGTGTGTGTGTGTGTGTGTGTGTGTGTGTGTGTGTGTGTGTGTGTGTGTGTGTGTGTGTGTGTGTGTGTGTGTGTGTGTGTGTGTGTGTGTTTGACGCAGGCCTCTATGTATCAGCACTACAGAATAATACCATAAAAAGAAGCCTTACCTCATCTGCCTGGTACAGCCAGGACATAAATAAAGAGAGAGAACAATACTGTCAGTTCTGGCCTGCCCCTCAGCTGTGCCACTGTACCAACACAGCAAAGAGATTAATACTCTGCTTAATATCATACAGGGAGGAAAGAAGAAAGGAAAAAAGAGGGAGTGACAGAAAAAGACTTCATAATGTTGTATTTTGTAATGTGTTGATATTTGCATACTGGTTATACAGATAAAGCCCTTATATTTGTTATGCTGTGGTAGTGGTCAATTGACATAGTAAGAGAAAAGTATAACCTGTGCAACCCATGCATTTAAAAGTCTGATTTCTGTCGGAACAATAATTCCTTTTAAAGGGTTAGTTCACCCAAAAATGAAAAAAATGTAATTTATTGCTCACCCTCATGCTGTTCCACACCCGTAAGACCTTCATTCGTCTTCGGAACACAAATTAAGATATTGTTGATGAAATCCGATGGCCCAGTGTTCATGTGAGTTCAGTGGTTCTATCTTAATATTATAACACGACAAGAATACTTTTTGTGTGCCAAAAAAACGAAATAAAGACTTTTCAACAATATCTATATAGGCCGATTTCAAAACACTGCTTCAGAGCTTTACGCAATGAATCAGTAAATCGGAGCGCCAAAATCATGTGATTTCTGCAGTTTCGCCATTTGATAGGAGATCCGAATCACTCATCCGAAACAAAAGATTCATAAAGCTCAGAAGTATATATATATATATATATATATATATATATATTAGGGCTGGGCGATATATCGAATGCTTTTGTCACGCGCATTTCGTCAGTAAAGCCGGTTCCCTGATTGCCGTTAAATCGCCATCACCTGCTTTCAAATGGGGCGGCATTTAATAGACAGAGCCGTAGTTCACTAATAAGCCACGCAATATCGCGTTCTATATCGATATGAATCGCCGTCGATACTCAACAATATTACAATATTACTGATCTGCCTGCACTGACACCATTGTATAAAAAAACCGAACTGAGCTGGATGATGACATTACTGATTTCTCCAGATCTGCCGTATAGATAAATTAATTAAATTAATAACTAATGACTTTTACAATGGAAATTAATCAATACTGAACTTACTTAAAGGAATATTTCACCCAAAAAAGAAAATTCTGTCACTCACTCTCAAGTTGGTCCAAACCTGTATACATTTCTTTGTTCTGCTGAACATGAAGGAAGATGTTTGTAGAATGTTGTAAGCAGATCTTGTCCCCCATTGACTACCATAGCATTTTTTCCCCCTACTATAGTAGTCAATGGGTGCTGAGATCTGTTTTGTTACAGACATTCTTCCAAATATCTTCCTATGTGTTCAGCAGAACAAAGAATTTCATACAGGTTTGGAACAACTTGAGGGTGAGTAAATGATGACAAAAATGTCATTTTTGGGTGAACCATCCCTTTAAGCTGAACAATGACACTATTTTCTTCTAGAGCTGTGAAATGATGTTCCTGTTATCACTGTAAAGCTGTTTTGATACAGTCTACATTGTAAAAAGCACTATATAAATAACTTAACTTGTAGCCCTTCTTCATTCAGTATTTGTACACTGCAATTGGACTACACCTTGGTGTTGTCCTCTTGCTCCGAAAGATAGAGTTGACGCATTATGTGTATTTAATCCTTCAAATATCGTTAATATTTAAACATCGTCATGTAAACTTGGACAGTCATATATTTGACTATGCAAAAACCCCATCATTTAATTTATATTTACATTGGTGTGTTGTTACTGCTTTGCAATCTTAGTCATTTGGACCCCTCACAAATCTTCATGAGCAATAGCATATTTTTGTCTCCCCAAATACTTATATATTTATAAAATTACAGATATTTCAGTTGAGATAGATATTTCAGGTATGTTATGAGGTATTTTTACGAGTTTTAATGCAGTATTCTGAATACAAACATTTAAATGTGTGGTCTAAAAGTCTTAAATGGTAGCACTGTTTGGTCATTTACCTCAAAAACTATTTTGACTGAACTTTCCCTTTAAGTACCTCGAGTACCTTGAAGTTGCTCAAGACCACAGTGCTAGAGTGACAACTGAATATACCCTTAGTTATTGTGTGGAGCTCCTACACCAATGTCCATTTGAAAGTGCATTTGCTAGTAGTTGTCACAACTATAAACTACAGTTACTTGGGGAGGGAAACAGCCAAAAGAAACACTTTCATCGCATCGTTGTTCTTGTACATGAACTGATAAGCTTGCCAGATCATGTTGAATGACCACAGTTTTCCATTTCAACGCACACACACAAAAAGCAGACAAAAAATCTATTCTCAGAGCGAGCAAATAAAATGTATTTACCTTGTTCAATAAAGTGTTCGTTGAAGTCCATTGTTGCCAAATCAGATTCATGAAACATAATTTGCATTGAATAATATAAACTGTAAACCCAAAAAGAAAACGTCATGTTAACTTTCAGATCTTGTAGTTTTAAGCTTTGATCTTAAACTTTGCTTCACTGTTTTGTTTTTACTAATTTTGCCATTTGTTTTTTTTATCTGTCTATTAATATGTTATTAGACTTAACCTTATGGGTGTATGGCAGCAAAACTTTGTTGAATATTGAAGGCAGAAACAAAGAAAAAGAAATACTTCTTATGTAGATTGTTTTGAATCATATCTCCTCATAGATATCCTGTTAGTCAAAATTATTTGAAACGCATTACCTTGACTAATTACTTAATGTGAGTTATTGTAATATCTGATGAATACATTAATATTTACAAACAAACTAAATGTAAAATATATTTTGTCAGTGAAATTCAACTAAAAAAGTGAAAATGAAGTCTGTAGCAGTGTACTGATTTTGTGTTTAAAAGTAAATATTTTGGTGGCGATGTCACATGAACCAGGAATGATGAAAAGTGATTCTATTATTCTGTTCAGCTCTCTCTCTAATTTTTTCTTTTTCTTTCTCTTTCTTTCTCTCTGTCTCTCTATTTCTGCTTTCTCTGCCCTCATTCACCCTAAAATTCATTCTTCATTCTCTTTCATTTACTTGAGTATTCAATTACATTTCTGCAGCTTCTCTCTGAAAAACATTCTTTCCTCTTTTACGCACACACACATACACACACTTATTCTCTGTCTTTCTTCAGGTGATGGCTCCAGTGTGTGGCCTGAGCCTTTCAAAGTAATTAACCCTCTCACATTCCTATTTCCTTCTCTCCTTCTCTCTCTCTCTCTCTCTCTCTGTGTCTCTCTCTTTCTCTCTCTCTCTCTCTCTCTCTCTCCCTCACTTTGATCCTGTGAGCGGCTGCTGCAGGCTTCATTAAGTTGAGGTTCTTTTGTGTGGGACGCTGAGAGCTGCTTCACATCCTTCCTGTTTGCTCTGGTCATCATGTATCACAGTTGACATCCCAGAGAGAGCAAGCCGCCCAACAGTACAGCACACACACACACACACACACACACACACACACACACACACACACACACACACACACACACACATAGTGGTAAATTTTAACCACATGAACTCAAAAAAAATAAAAAAATAAAAATAAATCTAATATAGAAATAATCTGAAATCTGTATTCACCAACATGCTTAGCCAACTCTCATAACACCCTGCAAGTGATAGTGAAAACTTAGATATTGGAGATAGAAATACATATAATATATAATAATATAATAATGCATGTAAATGCATAATTGCTTTGTTTGATCACATTGTTATGAGCAGCTTTTTGGACAGTCTATCTATTTATGTAGTTTGCATGCAGTTGTTTTGTTGTTCTGAATGGGTGAGCTTTTGTCAAGAGGTTTCCTTCAGTAGTCAGTACCCACAGGGTTTTGTGTTGTCGTGTGTCTGTTGCTAGGTGCTAGGGGGCAGGATGTTTCTCCTCTTTCCCTAATGAGTGTGAAGTGCTTCTCACTGGACACAGGCCAGCTCCTGTTGCACACCTGGGGAAACCCGGACTCGCTGCTCACCACTAACCTGAGCTCAGATAATACTGTACTTCTGTATTAAGTCTGTCTCTCTCACTTTAACACTCAACACTTCTCACTGGAGTCTGAATAAAGATATCACACAGTTCATCTCTAATGGACATGCAAGGTTTTGGGGAACAGATGGATCCCAGCAGCCCTACGGTTTGCTTACACTATTGAAAGACACCAACACCTTCTGTTTATTGCATTTTGCAATATATTTTTCTTTCAGCTACACTAAAGGTACAAAGTTTGGGGTCAGTAATTTTTTTATTCAGCAAATGCACATTAAATTGATCACAAGACTCAGTAAAGACTTTTATTATTTTACAAAAGATTTCTATTTCAAATGAATGCTGAACCTTCTCTTTATCAAAGAATTCTAAAAAAAATGGCATAGTTTCCACAAAAATATTAAGCAGTACAACTGTTTTCAACATGATAAAAATGTTTCTAGAGCACCAAATCAGCATATTAGAATGATTTCTGAAGGATCGTGAGACACTGAAGATTGGAGTAAATGATGCTGAAAACTCAGCTTTGACATTTCAGGAATAAATTACATTTTAAAATATACCGAAATGGAAAAATAATAAATTGTAATATTTCACACTCAGTGTTGGTTAAGTTACTATAAAAAGTAATTAATTCCTAGCTACTAATTACATCTTCAACAGTGTAATTAGATTACTGTACTAATTACACTCCCTAAAAAGTATTTGATTATTTATTACTAATTACTTTCTAAATCCCATATCAACCAGTTAAACAATAGAAGGATAGACATGAAACTTCTCTTTTCTTACATATATGGAAAAGTAATTAAATTTAAGTAATTTCTTTAAAAAAAAAAAATAAAAATAAAAAATTTTACCAAAACTTTTGAATGATATGTATGAAACAGCAGGCTGACGAACATGCATAAATAGTTTTAGCTTGTCTTCCTGGTCGCACAGGTCTGTTGGCTGGAAACCAGCTGACAAAGAAGCTAAACCTGTTAAACTGGCCTAAACCATCATAAACCAGCAAAGACCAGCAAAGGGCGGTGTAATTGTGGCAAAATGCTTCACATTCACACTTTTATTACTTTACCAAACATATTTTGCAATGTGATGTTTTTCCATAGTTCAACAAAATAAATTGTTTTATCCTAAATGACCATTTGCCATTGGGAATTAATCCAATTCTACATTGTAGTGTTATGTGTTTTGTCTCTTGTACCCCTGCACCTGTGTGTGTGTGTGTGTGTGTGTGTGTGTGTGTGTGTGTGTGTGTGTGTGTGTGTGTGTGTGTGTGTGTGTGTGTGTGTGTGTGTGTGTGTGTGTGTGTGTTCTGATGTACCATAATGAGCTTTGATGTTCCAGCTCCATGCACCGTCTGTAGAGATTTTTTTTTACCCTCCATCTAAATATGAGCTGGTAAATTATCTACTATTCTCATTGGAACATCTCCCATTAAATCAGCTCACATTGTAATCTTCGTCTGTGCATGTGTGTTTTCTCACACTCCTTCGCTGTCATATAGAGAGGATACCCCACTAATCATACACCCCCGATCTCACAACCTCCCCAAAAAAACACACAGACACACACGCTCTCCCAGTAACACAAGGTGTGGGTCGACACCTCACAATTACTCGCTCTGTGTTTGCCGAGAGGAGGTTTGTGATTCGCACTAACCCTTGTACAGGAGCCTGAGCTCAAATTACAGCCTTGGCCGCTGCGCTGGGAACTTTATTTACTCTGCCACCTTTTCTTTTCTTTCTCCGTCAGTGACAGTCGACAACAAAACCTAATTAGAGCTTTCAGCCCAACGCCCATTAACAGCAACCCGATCCCTCCGCAGCGCAGAAAAGACGAGGAAAATAATTATGACATTCCTAGTATTAAATCATTGGTTATGTCTTTATCTCCGCTGTGGAAATATGATTTGCTGCGGTACAAATTGTGGGACCTGCTCTCTGTTTGCTCGCACTTAATTACAGCCGTGGTATTTACAGGAAGTCATTTTGTTCAAAGGCTTTTTGCCAATAGAAGCAGCATGTCTTTAGCTCCTGTAAGAGACCGCCACCGGCCAACGCACTTACATGAGACATGTGCTGGGCTAAAAGCAAGAAAAAGATGCATGTGCGTAAAATGCGCTTGTTGTTAGGGTCACTTTGAGGCATAAAGTGTGTGAGTGAAAACAAGTAAAAAGCCCCGATTCAATGAACTGGAGAAAATGTGCACACACATTATGGCCGTATGTGTGAGGACTTGTTCACACATCGTGACTGCGAGTTTCAAGAAACACAAGCTTCTCCACTGTGATTTAGTGACTCAGGTATAAATCATCCATCATAGGAAAATATGCAAAGTTATACCGAATATCAAAGTGCATTCCCATAACGTATCCTGTAACACGCTCTCATGCGTAAACGACTTGTTACTTTCCAGATGCTTTTCATCTAACCTGATGAGTAAGAATTGAACGGCCAGGACCCCTGGAGCAAACTCGGATTGGATGTTTGGCTCCAGGACACAATGGGGATAAAGCAGGATTGTGATCTTAGGAACTGTCCAGATCCTGGGTCATCCTTGCTCGGAACGGAAACTGCAATCTTTGCATTAGCCATCCAGATCTTCAATGATTAGGATTACAGTACTTTATTCATTTGTAATTTGCAAAATGTTAACCACATTTATATCAAAAAACCTGGAAGGCATAGTGGCCCACTTACATTGTAAATTTGTAAATCTGGATCCGTTTATATAGATGTTTTCCACAGTGTACGAGTTGTGTATCAGACATTGTTATTCATTATGGTTAAGCTCTTCCTTGCCACTTATGCTGATCCAATTTAAACCTGTCTCGACTGCACGCTGGATAAGGCAGAGAGCCTCTCTCTTTACTGCAGGTAAAGGGCATGTCAAGGAACTATGATTACATTTGCAAGTGTGTGTGTGTGTCTTATTAAAGTTTTAGTCTGTGAGTGTGTGTGGAGGCAAATGTTATTCAGGTGAGCGTTAGAGTGTGAGAGAACATGTTGGGGGCAAAGGTGAGATGGGCTAATCTGCTAATCCAATTGAGCGGCTGCGTACAATTCACATGATCCCGTATTCCCTGAGACCCACACGCTTATACTTTTTCAAATATGAACAGACCAAATCCTGTATCAAATGCTGGTTAACACCGAGTCATGTAAGCGTACTAACATAAATGGAACATATGAATTTTGATACAGTCTCTCTGTCTCTCTCTCTCTGTCTTCCTCTGTCATGTGTATTTCTAGCCCGTATGACACGCCATCATTTGATGTCTCTATGAGCGGATTATCAAAGGTGACTTCTGCAACCCGAGAGAATTCCATCCCATAATTGGCAGAATTTATTAACCAATTAAGAGTGCATTCTAAAGAGCATCACCGGAGTTATTTTACTGCTATTATTGGCCCCTCTGATCCGATCAGCTCAGAACATCGCAGACTCAATCTGTCTACATCCTGCATAATAAAAACGACATCTTGCGACTCAATGACAGCTCAACTTAGCTCAGTCATACTCAGTCTCAGCAGATTATATTAGACGTCATTTTATGGGTTTATGCATCTGTGCAACACAACGTGTTTTTTTTTTTTTTTTTTTCAAAACTGGAATATTGACTCATGCAAAATAACTGCAAAAGAAAAAAAATTCTGGTGCCAAATTCATCTCTTTTGGGGCCATTTACACAACACCATTTTCAACTAAAATTGTTAAACTTTGTATGTGTTTTGGCCGTACATTTACATGAAAAACAGTGTTTTGGGGGCCTGAAAACGCAGTTTTTGAAAACAATGCCATTATTGTCTCCATGTAAACTACAAAAACATGAAATTGTGAATATGGTGACATCATGCGCATGCATATTATATTTGTTACAATAGCAGCAATTACATAATCCTTGCACACAGACAAACAATGATCTATCTACCATATTACATAACTAAAACAAAAACTTTCACATTAAAACATACAATGCCCTCTAATATATAAGCTTAAACATGCCATACCCTATAATAATACTGATACTAATACACAAACAAAATAACAAACATACTCTGCCCCATTATGATAATACAAAACCATGAATAAAAAAGTATTTAAAAAAAAGTTTTGAATCTTGAGTATAGGCACTTAGAGTTTTGTTTACAAAGAGACATCGGCAACTGCTGGCCTGGCAGCATAATACAGCATTTTTAATCATTTTCGTGGATTTGTGTGGACAGGAATCGGTTTGACAGTGGTGTCGTCTGTACGTGAAAAAATACAAAGGAAAAACGTTTCCATTTTTAGTACATCGTTTTCACGTAAACGTACCTTAAATCTATGCAACACATCTGGGGGATCAACAAGAGGCTGTTCACAATCACATCCCCTATCCCATTTCCCAAGCTGCACCTCACCCCCAGGCTCAGTGTGTATACATGTGTGTATGGTTATGTGTGTGTGTCTGGATAATTACAAGAGAAGGTTGCTCTTCCATGATGTAATGTGCTTCATTAGGATTGCAGAATTCAGAAATATTCATGAATACTTTTCTCCTTTTTTATAATTTTATATTTCTTTTTGCATGAAACTCTTATGAAGACTTTTAAACTTTAACATTATATATATATATATATATATATATATATATATATATATATATATATATATATATATATATATATATATATATATATATATATATAGTTTGAATTATATTCGTACATACAATTATTTATAATGTCATAATAATTAATAATTTATTTGTTTTAATATATTTATTTTGATAGTTATACTATAATTGTACAGAGTTAAAACAGCTCCAGCTCTTCTGAAAGTGCCATTTGTCTGCACTCTCAGGCCTGTGATATCCATTTGTCTCTCCTTTTTTCTGCCTGTCCTGGCATTTTTCGTCCTTGTTCATTTTTATATTTGTTGTTATTGTTCTCAGAAAGGGGGTAAAAGAAACTAACAGTGTACTGAGAAAAAGTGCATTATTTGCATTGTTTGCTTCTCTGTGTTTACGTCAGTCTGCCTTTAAACGGCTTTTCGACCTTGTATACACTTGGTAATAAGAGGTCACAAATCATTTTGTGTGACCACTTGTAATCTTGAGGGGCAGATCTCTGATTTTTTTAGTATATGCATCATTGTTTGTGCGTTTGAGAACTACGAGTCTTGTATTGTTGTTTTTTTTTTTGGTTTTTTTTGACAATTTTGTTAACTGACTAGTTAGTAAGCAGCCATTTGTTGTTGACTTGAACACATCAGGATGGTTTTGTGTTTACACTTCAAGTACAATGTCGCCAAATGTGGTTTCAACCACCTACGAACGTAGTTGAAGTGGACAAATCAAAACATTTTGGATGCCATTTACAACTGTATTTAACATTGTTTTATTTCACAGAGGCCTCCTAAAATCAGATGTTAATACCAATTATAATCGGGACCTTAGTCAAACACATTTATAGATACTGGCAGGAAGTGACACCATTCAGAGCATGAACCAATCACCTCTGCAACACTCCGCCTTGCATTTTAGGGTGGCTCTGAAATTGACAGACACCTCTGTGTGAGTATGGACAATGAAGCATTGCCAAAGACAAATATACATCAGAGAGAGACAGATAGGTATCGAGAGAGAAAGAGAGCAAGAGAAGGGTGAGAATCTGCAGAGGCAATATTTGACTTGGCCAGATGGCCGCTACATGCAGACCAATCACATCTGTAGCTATTTAGTTTGCCTGCGAGCCACCATGTTGATGAGTGTGTGTGAGTGGGAAGGTTTCTTCCCCTGTTAGGTCATCAGTGTGTGATTGGCGCGACATGACTAACCTCAACCAAGAGAAGTACAGTACAGTGACATCACTGGTGAACAGGAGAGTATTGTAGTTTCACGAATGTTTGAATTTCATTATAGCTGAATAAGATCATTTGAACTGATTAATGATTTTTAAAATATAAAAACATGATTTTTAAGTTTCAAGCTGGCATATAAGTCAAATATATGAATCGGAAGTCGTAAAGTCTGTCTTTTTTCTCTCTCTCTCTCACTGTCTCATGGTGTGGTCTGTTGCATCACAACCCGTCCCCTTCACGTTCAGAAGCTGTGCTTTCTCAGCTGTTTAATATAAATTCTCAGTGAATATCTTTGTCCAGATGGTTTATTTTTACAAACAATACACACAGCCCACATTCCAGTACAGCACCCCTCCACTGTCAGACTACTCAAGCACACAGATCGAGAAAGAGAGACATGAGGGTACATTCGAGGACGGATGCAGGATGAACAACAGATGGTTAGCTTACACAATAAAAAAGATATATGCACTTGTACAGGTACAGATACATAACACACACACACATTCATATTCAAAGAGGGTATGTGGGCAGATACATTAAAAGAGAGAGAGTGTGTATGACAGAGGGTTATTTCAAGATGACAAAGTGCCATTTGTCAACGTCTTTACATGGAACCATATGACAGTTGTTCAGTTTTATTAATGCCACTAACATCACCCCTAAAAATCTCTTCTGTTGTTACAAACGAATGGCGAAAACTCTCAGACAGAGACACACACATACACACATCCTTGGTTTCCTGCCGGCCTCTATAGACCCATTCACTCCCCTCAAGACAAAAGAAGCCCCTCCAGATAGAAAAAAAGAGGCAGGGGTATTTGGCCAGGATTACAGCCCAGTAAGAGAGCTCAGCCTGGGCTTCCAAACGCCCCTCAGCCCTCCCCTCGCCTGGAGCTCACTGAAGCGAGGGAGAAGAGAAAAAGAGCGAGACTAGAAGGACAAGGAAAAATTATCAGAAGTAGGAGAAATATACAGACATGGAATAAACTCCGATTACAGAGTAGAAGCTTTTCCTTGAAACTTTCTTATCGCTTTAATTGATGGACCGGCTCCTTTCAAAATTCCATCATAAAGTAATTGCAACATTGATGAAAAACTCTTTCATGTTCCATGATTTTATGAAATCTGATCATTAAGTTGTTGTCTTGATTTATTATTATTATTTATTTATTTTTTAATACCATTTTCAACATGTCTTGGTCATAAATAGAACTAATTTATAATTATTTTAATATTGCTCTTTGTTATCTTTCGGTGGGTGGTGTAGTATAATGACTAAAGGCCGCAATGAAGCGAAATTGAAGAACAAACTGGTATGATGTTATTTCGAACAGAATCAGGCCCAAACAAAGTAAGTTTGGTGTTCGTTTCGGGAGTTCGAAACAGCTCGCCAAAGTGAACTTTCCAGAAAAGTTTTTTCTGGCTGGTAAACACCTACAAGCTACCATTGGTCTATGGTGATTGCGTAATAGGTTGGTGTGGCTCTGAGGCTCCACCTTCTTTGACAAGGAAATTTCTTCTGTTCATTCCATCGAGGTCAGTCGTTAAAAACATGAACGCAGTGGAGAGCCTCTTTATAGTAGGAATTGAAGTTGCAATTCAAATTGAAAGAGACACTTACACTGGTTTTTCATGTTTAACACAATAAAGCTGCTTGCTTAAAAGCAATCTGTTGCATAAAGTGCTATATGATTAAATGTGACGTGACTTTACTGGAGAGTATCCACATCACTATGATCAGATGTTTTCTAAACTGCTGTTTTCTCACCGCTTTCATTTTTCTTGTGTTTATTTTGTTGTTGAAAGAAAAGCGCACAGCACAAATTTGCATATTCATCAAAACGCCGCTCTCAGCAGTGTGGGCGGTGTTGGGATGTTCGCTAACAGTATACTGCTGGTCACGTATTTCAATTTTTTTTTTTTTTTTTTTTACCCCTAATAGAAGAACAAAAAAGAACTTTGCTGTGAGTATATTGCGACCTTTATGGTCAGATAGTGGAATGTCCAAAACGAACAAGTCACGATCCCTAATCAACTCTCATTAAAGGCATACACTGTAAAAAAGTATATGATCAATAAGTTATGACAACATTTGTTTTTACATTGCTTTAACTTATCAAAATAAGTTAAGCAATTTTCAACTTTTTTTTATAAGTTAAGTTTGGACTTAAACATCCAACATCATTGTACTTAAAAATTTAAGGCAGCAACTTTTTTTTTTAGTTTAGTAATTCATGTCAGATGACAAGCCCCTTTACCTATAACCATGATTGTAATAACAATAATGAAAAAAAAAAAATTGTAACTTACACATTTTTTTTATTTATTTTCTATTTGTGATTTGCAAATAAAGTTGTACCTTTCCGTACAAGCTAAGTCGTACAATACCTTATGATTTTGTCATCTCATATAAACCACTATGAGTTATGTTGGCTGTCACCTTTGTGTCATGGAGCAAGACATCTAACCCAAGCACTTATCGCTGAAATAAGTCTAATGCAAGTCATTTTGGTTAAAAATGTTTTCTAAGTGTACTTCTGTTTTTAACTGTACTTTCCTTCACTCGTCTCTCCACCACCCCCTGCTCTTTCTCATTTAACTGTAGTGGAAGTCTCTCTCTGACAGGTGCATAAAGGCAGGAATCAGCAGTGCTAATGAAGCGTATGAAAAAACTGAATGAAAAAGTTCCACAGTTCCATTTGGAACATAGCTGCCATTCCAGAGGTGAGGTCATCAACCTGAGACCACCGTCATTGAAGTTACAGGGATTTCCGTTCCCAGGGGAACCGAAGACAGTGGCAGAAAAAGCTATTGAGCTCACAAAGTATCCAATAACATCAGAGATATTTGTCATGAGAAAGACAAGGGCATGAGACTGGAGAATATGAGTTTTGAACATCTGCGGTCTCCTGTGCGAGACTGCAGATAGTTAAGGGTTTCTGATAAAGGTGCAGATTATTTTTGGCCTAATGGCTACAGTCGATTATGGCTGCTGCTGTCAAATGTTTCTCTGTCAGTCTTTCTCTTAAAGTAAAAACAGAGTTGGTAACGCTTTACAGTAAGATTCAATTAATTAACAGTAGTTAATACACTAAAAATTGGTGTAGAAACAATTTCCACTCAGAAATTGCTAGTCAATTTCACAAATAATTGCAAAGAAACTACAAGTAACACACTGAATTAAACATGAAATTTTGAAGTAGAAAGAGTGAAGACATTATATTTTACATTTTCTTGTAAAATATACTCTGTTTTATTTACAACTTTGAAAAATCATTTTTACAGTGTACATTAGATATCATAAACAATGAACAATTTTTACAGCATGTATTCATTTTCTATTATAAAATATTCACATAATTTATATATTTTTGCTCATTAGTAAGTTTTCCATAATATATTGGTAATTTTTATTACTTGAAATGTTAAAGCTTGTATTGGTAAACACAGAAATTAAAATAAATGCTGTAAAAGTACTGTTCTTTATAAGTTCATGATACCTAATGCATTAACTTAAACGCGTTAACATGTTAACAAATTAAACCTTATACCATAAAGTTAAAACCAGAGCTTCTTAAATTCATACATGCACATGACACATTATGTACATACATTCGTACCCATTTAACACCCCTCACACTCCCTGGAGCCTCTCCCAGAGTTTTCCCCCAGAGGCTGATGTCTGGCCCCAGTACGGAGCTCCTTAGCCAGGCTTGGCTCTTAACGCCACTCCCTGGCTGCCGCGGCGGGTTTGTGCGCGGACGCCAGCGCAGCGGCAGCCAGCCGGGCCCGTGTGATCCCAGTAATTGATGCCTTGCTCTGGGGATATATTTAATCACTACTACAAGCCTCTCAGAGGAAGAAATGGCCTTGTAAAGACTCGCTGACTGTGCCGAACCAACACGCGGGAATCAAAACTATGAAAAAGGGTGGAGGTACAAACTACACCTTCCTACTACAAGCACATTCTGCCACACACACACACACAGACACACATAGACCCAAACAACTCCCGCATGCCCACACAATGTTCACACACACACACATACACACACACAGATATATTCAGGCCAAAAAATCTGATTCCAGCTGCCCTAAAGCGGCCAGTTTTAGAGGCCTGTAATTATTAGCGCTTTAGATGTGGCTGGGTCGAGAAAAGCAGTAAATGAAGAGGAGAGGGGGTGCCAGCCCTAAAGCTGTGAGAAAACTGAAAACAAATGATCAAGCCCTCCTCTGCTCTTCTCACTCCCCCTCACCCCCCACATACTACATGTGGAAACATGTGCGGATGGAAGTGTGTGTAAATAATATGAGGGACGATTGGGAATCCTGGTCATTTCTGGGTGGATAAATCGACAGCTTTAGGGTGCATCGTATCCCCTCTCTTGTCTCAGGAGCTCGGAGGCGAATTGGCACCGGTGCAGGAGAGAGTTAGAGGAAGTGAGACGGGAGGACAGGTGCATTGGGATGTTACAGACAGTGACACAGAGATAATTAGAAGGAGCTGTGAGCATATTTATACACATTGAACAGTGATGTATTCAGGTTTGAAGGTGAAATTATCTCTGTTATGTGTTTCGTGTGTGTAAGAGAGAGAGCAAGTTTATGAGTGTTAGTGTGTGTGTGTGTGTGTGTGTGTGTGTGTGTGTGAGAGAGAGAGAGAGAGAGAGAGAGAGAGAGAGACCGTGTCCGGATGACAGTACCTGGTCTAACACTATGTGTGTCTGTTGTTCACTGTCTGGCCTGCCTGTCTGTAATCAAGTCTTTTAATGGTTCCAGCCAGTAATTGCACTGTATAGCCCCAAGATAGCAATCAAAGGACTCAAAGATGCTGGATTCTTCTCTCTTTCTCCTTCTCTCTATGTCTTTCGTTCTGTCTCTCAATTTTCTAAGATTTTTTTTTTTTTTCCTAGACCATGTAACAAAAGCATCTTGGCATCTGTTTCTTAGTGTTTGAGGGGAAAAAAAATCAATTCAAACTGAGCTAATGGCAAAATGGATATTTCTTTGAAGACTGGCCTGGCCCCCGACCCCTCCCTCTATCTTCTGAGCATTGTTTTCCTCTTATCTTTTCCCCATTACTAGCCCACACTAATGGCCCTTTTAAGTCTGCGGCCATCTGCATTTGCTAAAAAATTATGTCCTCTTCATCTTGCGTTAAACACAGTCACTTTAAGGTTAAGTATTAGGTCTGTACATGGTGTGCATGTATTTTAGCATCCATATTAACAGGTAACAACATTCACAATGCCAGCATAAGCATTGAAAGGTGAAAGTGGAGTTGTAGGTTGCCTTGGATAAAAGAATTTGCTAAATGATTAAAAATATATAGATTTTGTGACGTTCAAAAGTTTAGGCTCAGTAAGATTTTTAAACTTTTTGAAAGAGGTCTCTTATACTCAGACAGGCTGCATTTATTTGACCAAAAATACAGTAAAAACAATAATATTATTACAATTTAAAATAATTATTTTCTATTTAAGTATATTTTAAAATGTAATTTATTCCTGTGATGACAATGCTGAATTTTCAGCATCATTTCTTCAGTGTCACATGATCCTTCAGAAATCAATATGCTGATTTTGTGCTCAAGAAACGTCTCGGTTACAAAGGTAACCTTCGTTCCCTGAAGGAGGGAACGGAGACATACGTCGGACAGACCGACGAATAGGAATCTCGCTAGAGAGGCCAAACTACTTCGAGTGTAACTACAACGAGCCAATGTACATTGGCATGCAATCATATGCATCAGCTGCTCACAGGGCCGCATTAAGACTACAAGGGGCCCCTGGGCTTTACCTCTTGAGGGGGCCCTTCATCCACCAGAACCATTACCTACATTCACTCAATCTTCTTAATCACAAAGTGAAAGTTATCAGCCTTTTATTTTGCATGAATAAATACCATTACCAAAACATCTGAACCTATAGGTCTGTTATAAAATATAAATATCACTGCATGAACTACATATTGGCACATAGTCTGAACTTGTACAGGCTACTCATTTCGAAGGCTGCATCCTCCGGAGGTCACATTTGAAGGCTGTATATGTGATTTAGACCGGCTCATTTAAGAAAAACAACCGTTGGATTGCAAAGCAAGAAAGAAAATATAGCATTTTGCACCTCACGATGAATAACTATCAATTTTATTATGGTTACTTTTCTTAAATAAGACATCCTTAATGATGTATGCAGCCTTCAAATGCGACCCCTGGAGGACGCAGCCTCTGAAACGAGACGCAGATTCGAACAGTAACAAAGGCGTCAGTTTAATCGTATCAATTGCAGCGCAAGTGCTTGTTTTTTGGAAGTGCATGCAAAGTGGATTTGCTTTCACACCGTAAAGATGTCATGTCAACATGTCAACAACACAAACCAAACTCTTCCAGTCTCAGCTTTTTGAAGTCTCAGTCTTCCAGTCTCAGTGTTTGAAGGCGAGTCAAACTAGATGTTGTTCGTGAGCAACCGGCTGCCATTATGCAAATTTTTACATTGTTATGTAGGTTTGTAACAGGAAGTGAGTCTGGAATTGCTGAAGACTCATTTTAAAATTACTTTTTTATCCTGCACTTTGGTCTTTAAAACAATGTGACAAAAAACACATGCAAGTTAGACCCAAATGTTTAATGTCATGATTGTTACCATCTATTTGCATTAGTTTATATCCAGCTGGTTGCTTTTATCGATTCGTAATGCAGAAAGTTGCATAATTAAAACTAGTGCTAAGAAAGCAAACTGTATCGTCATGCAGCAGACATATATAAACAAATCAGAAATGCATTCGATTTCAGTTCTCTTTCATCATCACTGCAATACAATACAAATCTTATTTAAATAATAATCAGTGTTCTAAAATGGAAGCAAATAAAGAGTAAAATGGAAGCAAATAATGTACACATACAATATGTGTCTAATGTCAATTCTGCCCTTTGTGTAGATATTTAAAGACGGTCATCTTTAAGCATGACTGTTTGGATTTGAAATGGTAACAATTTATAAGATTCCATCTGTAAGGTTAATAAAAGTATTGTTCATTGATAATTTCAACATTTCAATATTTTAAGTACAGTACCTCACTGAACGTTTTCGGAAACTGTATTTTTGTATGATTTGTATTTTTATTAGACTACTGACTGACGACTGCAGGGTTTAGTGAGTGAAGGGTAGCACATCGGTCGAGAAGCATAGCTCCGCACCATGTCTTTAAAATTCGAACGCTTTTCCATTCCAATGCGCTACTTTTTCTTTGCTTCTTACTTGCTGCTAGACGCGGCACGTCTTGATGCACTTCACGCGCAGGACCGCACATGTATTCAAAGCAACGCGATGTTAGAGGGACAGTCATCACATTATAAAATGCGGTTATATTTTTTCCGGCATCACAGGGGCCCTCCCTCAAACCCGGGGCCCTGGGCTTAAGCCCAGGTAAGCCTGTGCATTAATGCGGCCCAGGCTGCTCGCCTCGCAGCACGGGTATATAATGAGCAGCAGATGCGTTGCATCTTCAGGTTTTCGCTGAGGACCCGAACCGAGCAGGCGGCAGCATCAGCGGGACAACGACTGTGGCGACGGGACGTACGTCTCCATTCCCTCCTTCAGGGAATGAGGGTTACCTTTGTAACCGAGACGTTCCCATTCAGTCGGTCACATTCGATGTACATCGGACAGACCGACGAATAGGAATCCCTACCAAAGCGCCACAGGAGCTGCCCCCTTCCAGCGCTCTGTTGTAAGCCACCTGAACCCCCTTGCCTGAGGATGGTGGGGCAGGGCTAACACAGAGAGTGTTGATCACTGCTGTTCCCCAAAACCCATTCAGTGAGACTATTGGATAATGCTGGGAAAGTGTACCCTTTCACTGGGAAAGGAACGCTGCAGAAGCCACATCCTTCCCCGAAGGAGTAATGTGGAGAAGTACATATGGACTAACCCTGTAGGGCTGTACTACTTATGGAAGAACTGGGGTGACTCCAACTCGATGAGAGGTGGGTTCTCCCAGAGGGAAAGATACAGGCTTTGTTTAGGAGGAACCGTGGAACCAGCCATATGGGATCCCCGTAGGGTCACACATATGGAACCCAGACTAAACCCGGTTCTCAAGGATACAACGGAGTATAGGCCTGGCACCAGACGCTCGCCACGTCGGCTGCCGAAGGGAGATCGGAGGACTCGACAGGTTCTGCCTTGTAGGGACTCTCTGGAGAAAAGAAGTGCATGTAGCGCAGCAAGCCAACACAAAGCTGGGGCCTCTCCGTGCCTCTGACCTGAGGTGAGAACACGGCAGGAGACCATCTCAACACAAAGGCTATAAAATCTAGCGAACGTGTTTGGTGTCGCCCAGCCCACAGCTCTACAAATGTCTGTCAGCGAGGTGCCACGAGCCAATGCCCAGGAGGATGCAACACCTCTCGTGGAGTGCGCATGCAACCTGAGCAGGCAGGGCACGCCCTGAGCTTGGTAAGCCAGGGCGATGGCATCCACTATCCAGTGGGCCATCCCCTGCTTGGAGACAGCCTTTCCCTTCTGCTGGCCTCCATAACAGACAAAGAGCTGGTCTGAGGTCCTAAAGCTTTGGGTTCTGTCTATGTACAGTCGCAAAGCATGAACTGGATAGAGCAAAGCCAGCGCTGGGTCTGCCTTCTCCGAGGGTCTCAGTAACACGTGGCTGTCACCCGGACCGAACTCTAGGCACGATTCGTTGACCGAAAACGACTACAGGTCCCCTACCCTCTTGATGGAGGCCAATGCAACCAGCAGCAAAGTCTTCATGGACAGAATCTTTAAGTCTGCTGACTGCAAGGGCTCAAAGGGAGCAATCTGGAGAGCTCGAAGCACCAGAGCAAGGTCCCAAGAGGGTATGGAGGGGAGTCGAGGAGGGTATAACCGTCTCGCCCCCCCTAAGGAACCTGACGACCAGGTCGTGAGCTTTGAGGGTGGAGGGGGACAGCCTACGTTCCAACCCTTGCTGCAAGAAGGAAAGCACGACTCCGATCGAGGTTTTTTGCGACAAGAGCACCACTCGACGAACAGGTTCCACTTCGAGGCGTAAGCCAACTCGTAGATGGTGCACGTGCCGAAGTGATGGTGTTAAGTACCTCGAGGGGTAAGTCACCTAGAACCTCTGCGTCCCGTCCAGGGACCAGACATGGAGATTCCAGAGGTCTGGACGCGGGTGCCAAAGAGTGCCCCGTCTCTGAGAAAGAAGGTCCTTCCTCAGAGGAATGGGCCAGGGAGGGGCTGTCGCGAGGAGTGAGAGTTCCGGGAACCAGGTCCGGTTGGGCCAATAGGACGCAACTAACATGATCTGCTCCTCGTCCTCCCTGACTTTGCACAAGGTCTGTGCAAGTAGGCTCACTGGGGGAAATACATATTTGTGAATGCCCCGGGTCAGCTGTGTGCCAGTGCATCTGTCCCGAGTGTTCCCTCGGACAGAGAGTAAAACAACTGGCAGTGGGAGGTTTCTGTTGAGGCAAACAAGTCTACCTGAGCCTCTCCAAACTCTCTCCAGATCAGCTGGACCACCTGGGGGTGGAGTCACCACTTTCCCAGCAGCGCAGCTCATGAGAGCTCATCGGCCACACGGTTGAGCACACCGGGGACATGAATGGCGCGAAACGACCTCAGATGCTTCTGACTCCACAGGAGGAGATGGCGGGCAAGTTGCGACATGTGACGGGAGCGTAGACCACATTGGCAGTTGATGTACGCAACATTCGCAGTGTTGTCCGTACGGACCAGCACATGCTTGCCCCGTAGCGGCCCTTTGAGGCGGCTCAGGGCAAGACGTACTGCTAGCAACTCGAGGAAGTTGATGTGCCAATGAAGATGGGGGCCCTCTCTCCGAAGAGAGAGAACAGGGTGAGAGAGAACACACCCCTGTTCTTTTGTGAAGATGCGGGGAGACAGGGCCAGCCCAAAGGGTAGGACTCTGTACTGATATGCTCGACCTTCGAACGCAAAACTCAGGAATGGCCTGTATAGCGGAAGAATCGAGACATGAAAGTACACGTCCTTCAGATCGATCGCTGCAAATCAATCCTGGGGACGGATGCACTCAAAAATGCATTTCTGCATTTCTCGCAGGTCCAGGATAGGTCGTAACCCACCACTCTTCTTGGGTACAATGAAGTAGGGACTGTAGAACCCTGACCTCATATCGGCTGGAGGGACCGGCTCTATCGCGTCCTTTGCCAGTAGGACCGCGATCTCCGCACGCAAGATATGGGCATCGACATCTTTCACTGCAGTGAAGTGGACGCCCCTAACCTTGGGGGGATGCCGGATTAACTGAATCGCAAGCAGGACCAGAGGGACCGCAGGCGTACCTGCAGTGGGGCAGTGAGGTGGAACACAGTGACGCGGCTCGGGGGGCTCTCTTTGCGAGGCGTGTGCCCAGCAACACTTACCTGGTTCCACAGATGGACAGAGGGAGCAGTCGAGGCTTTGGCTGCCCACTGCTCACTGCTGTCCGCTGGTGGCAGAAGAGGGGGATGAAAGTGGTGAGGTTCTTGCACTCCCACTGCTCTCCGAGCCCTCTTCGGACCCGGAGATGAAGGAAACTGGAACAAAGGATTTTCCACCCGGCCCTCCTCCGGGGGAAGGAGCGGTGCAGTCACCATCTCCCAAAGAGCAGTCCAATCCTTCTCTGGGTCGCCCATCCTAGGGCCTCTTGCTCTTGGCTTTGCCACCTTTCTTGGTGGGGGCCTGGACGGGCTGGGCCGCCCCGCTTGTGACTGGCTCCAAGGTGCCGCTTGGAAGGCTGCTGCTGCGGCGCGGGGGCAGCCACGGGGGGCGCCCTCTGCGACGAGCAGGCTGAGGCCTGATAAAGCCTTGCCGGTAAGATCCGACGAGTACTTACAGGCCCGGGAAGGGAGAGACGGCCCTCCCCGCCAGGTGGAGTTAGGGCACAGTTGCATAGCAACGGCCCGTTCCACAGGGGGTACTCGCATATAACCCTTAGCCGCCCCGCCATCAAGGGTGGTGAGGGAGGAGGACCCACCAACACGGTTTCTGGAGGAGTGAGGGTTCCTAGGGGGTTGGTTCCCCGAAGGAAGCGCGTATCCAGAAACACACAAGTAGAACGACATCTTTAAAAAGACGCAAATCTACCTGTGCAAGCACTTTTAGGGACTGAACTCTTTTAGATGCCGAAGCACGCAGGGGAATAGCCGCTGCAACACAGACAGGGAATGTGCAGTCTTTCGTGTGCACTCTCTCTTTGTAGACGTTGCCTCTTACCAGCTGTCTGAACAGCTTTTGAGCGCTCTTTAAGCGCACCATCACCAGCCGTAAAAACAGCTTTTACAGCTGGGAATAGCTTTTTGTTGTTGCTCAAAAAAGGCAAAATAAAGAAAAAAGAAAAAGAAAGAAGAGAGATTGACCCCGCTGCTGTGCTGTCCTCCTGCACCAAACGAAGAGCAGTCTGATCCAGAAGAGCTGACTCGTTTTTGTTTGTAAAACACTCACTCGTAGACACCACTGTGTAGTAGGTTCGGCTCCGAAGTGAAAGCTGAAGATGCAACGCACCTGCTGCTCATTATATACCCGCGCTGCGAGGCGAGCAGCTGATGCATATGATTGCATGTCAATCTGCATTGGCTCGTTGTAGTTACACTCGAAGTAGATTGGCCTCTCTAGCGAGATTCCTATTCGTCAGTCTGTCCAACATACGTTGAACGTGACCGACTGAATGGGAACATTATTATTATCAATGATGAAAACAGTTGTGCTGCCTAATGTTTTTGTGGAAACCATGATACATTTTATTTCAAAGTTCAAAAGAACAGTATTGGTTGACCCCATTCTTTTGAATGGTATTATATTCAGAGGTGGAATTGTAAAAAATGGGGGATGGGTTGGGGTTGTGCTAGCCTTAATAAATGTTTCTAATTTTTAAACATTTTTATTTTTATTTTATTTATTTATTTGATAAAAATAACTCTTTAAATGAGTTCCAAATGACAGCTATTTTTTAGTCTCACACTTTTCAGGGCTCCAAAGCTCTAACATTGGATGGTAGTAAGTAAAGACAAAAATAAAGACAAAAATAATAGGCTTATCATTTCTCTATTGAACACACTCTCTCTCATCCCTCGCAGTCACACGTAGGCTACAGCACGCAGTCTTTCTATCCTGAATAACTGGATAGAAACAGCCAGAAACTACATCAAAAGTGCTACTTTTGAACTATTAACGAGCACATATTGAGCACATATTATGTTGAACAATTAGCAGTATAGTCTTTGTTAGCTGTGGTTTGAATGGATATTTGAATGGCGTATGAACATACCTCATATTTTTTGTTTGTTTGTTTGTTTGTTTGTTTGTTTGTTTGTTTGTTTTTTAAATAAATGATAACATATATGCATGTGTGCATTATCACCTCAGTGATTACATCCACTTTCAATAATTATCTGCAACTTTGACAACGATCCCTTACGGAATCAACACACTTTAGCTATGTTTGTTATTCTTTCTAATGGTCAGGGGAATGTCCTTAAACACTAATCAAAGAAATATCATACCTTCTGTTCTCTTCTTTTTAAAGAATGTCAAAAGATACACTTGAGCAATTCTCCTGGCCATTTTGAGCAAGCATGAAAAATGATGACATCTTTCTTGACTGTGCACAGCATGTTACAATATTGAGTTCTGATAGGTCAATCCGTTATTTATAGAGAATTTTCATACATGATCAGCTTTACATAATACACAACACTGTTAATCTAATGGGGATGATAAGGGGGGATCATGTGGTTTTACAGAGGGGCTGCATCCCCCCTCAAATCGAGCCCTGACTGCACTGTAAAACTCAAGCTCAGAATACTATTACAGAAACGTATTACCTCAAAACATTTAAGAAAACTAACTCTTTTTTTTTCTTCTTCTTCATTTTTTTTTTTTTTTTTTTTTTGAATTAGTGGAAATTTTTGTGACAAGTGGGGTGGGGCTGAGAGCCATGGAAGCAGAGCAAGGCCAGCGTGGTGCACAGGTGTCTCTCATTAACAATCACATCACTGGCATCCTTTCGCTCCCACAGTTCTCAGCCTCGCCCAACTCATCATAATGTTAATTACATACAATTAATTTACATAAACATCACATTCAGATCTTGGTTAAATGTTTTTATTAATTCGAATTCGAATGAAAAATCTGCTACAACTCAACTCAGTCATATTAAGTTCGACATTATGAGTTCACACAACTTTTTTCTATTAGTACAATGAATTTTCATTATTATTTGAGTGAAACAAGCTAATTTCATATAATTAATTTCACTGTTCAGTTTTACAGTGTGTATTTGTAATTAATTCTCATTGGCCCACTCAATGGCCCACTTTATTGCTGTTATTACAAATACTTATGGAAGCTTGTTTTGACCTCGGAAAAGATGCAATTTCAATTTTATTTCCCACCATTGTGACATCTCACAACTACTGAACACTGTCTTTGTGTTGCAGGTACACTTACATGTGCAATGTGAAACAGGCCTTATTCAGCATCAATCTAGGTTGTGGAATCAGATATGGAGTTTTAGTCACTATTTTTTTTTTTTTTTTTTTTTTTTTTTTTTTTTGAAGGAAGACTCTATAAGTGCAACACTGTCATTAGTGGACAGCATGTCAAAGAAATGTCATTTTATGAAGAAAAAAGCTACTAATCTAATCTTATATTGATTGGCTGACTTCATCATTTGATGCCATTTACAATATCTCCAAAAACTAGAAAATCTCTTTGTAACTGTAACTGTAAAATCGCTCAGTAAATATTAAACAATATAGAAGGAAAGTTGAGAACACCTGCAAATCAGCAGATGTTCCATCCATTATCACTCCACTCCTCCTCTCCTTCTCTTCCTCCTTTTGGTTTGGGCCTGTCAAGACACCGTTGCACTTCTCTGATGTTTATTGTTGTAAGATAACCTGCAAATTTGTGTTTATATGCACCTTACACCTGAAGAGTCTGAACCTTAGAGTCTGAAAAAAATGTTAATAATTTTAACAAAATAATAGGGATCATAAAAAATGCTTTTTTTAAGAGTCTTGTTTGTCCTAAACAGTTAAAATTCCTTCAGGTCCTGCACATTCTTTGGTTTTCCAGCATCATCTTCTGCATATTTGAATCCTTTCCAGCAGTGACTATATAATTTTAAATTCTTTTTTTTTTTTTTTTTTTTTTTTCACACTAACAACTGAGGGATTGTTCATACATAATTATTACAAAAGGTGCAAACATTCACTGATGCTCAAAAAAGCAACATGATGCAGTAAGATCTGGGGGGATGGGTTTTTGTTTGTTTGTTTGTTTGTTTTAGTTTTTTTGTATTTATATTGTCTTCTGGGAAACATGAAAAAACATGAAAAAATATCTGAAGGACAGCGCCAAATGAATAAATAATTAATTTTGAGCATTAGAGAATGTTTGCATGTTTTGTAATAGTTGTGTTCGAGTCCCATAGTTGTTCTCTATGTGCAAAAAATGGATCTCAAAATCATAGCCACTGTTGGAAAGGATTCAAATATACAGAAGATGCTGAAAAACCAAAGAATGTGCAGCATTTTTTAATTTTATTATTCATTCATTAATTCATTTACATTTTTTTTAATTGATTTGAATTAATTAATTTATTTATTTGTTTGTTTGTTTGTTTTTCTAAATTAAGCTTTTTTTTGTCTTGTGAACTATATGCAAACATCTTTTATGTGAAATATAGCTTGTTCAGGCTTGTTCAAAAAACTCTGCAATTTCTATGATGCCTTTTATTTTGATAAAATTATTAACATTTTGCAGATTCTACAAAGTGGGTGTAAACTTATGGCTGCAAATGTATATAGTAGTCTATTACCTCTAAGTATAATATTTGTGCAGAATAACGAATATTAAACAATCACTCCTTGATTTGCCTGATTTATCTTTGAATGTGCATTTTCACACTGTAGCTCACAAACAAATGATTTGAGGTGAAATTTTCTTCATTACTTACAAAAGGTGCTTGTAATTTTAAAGAATGAATGTTTAGGGTTTATAGTTTAGTTATATGAGTAAGTTCCATCCTCAGACATTTGTAAACAGCAGATACGAGAAACGGAGAGGAAGAGAGAAAGTCTCAGTGTGTGCTTAATGTTTTGGCATTGTTTTGAAGTCTGCGAGTTCAGGCTGATCCAGAGAGAGGTTGCAGTCTTGTTTTGTAAGGCCCGTGTGTGTTTGTCCATTAGAGCGCAGCTGGTCGCTCTCTTCTTTTGCCCTGAACAGAATAATCACTACAGTCAGGTTAACACGACCCACGGAAAATGAAACACAGTGCAAATGAGAACACTTGTACTCTTTACAGTGCTCTCATCTCCTTTCCTAGGAGTTTCACTTTTGTGGTTCAAGGGACAGAGGGAAAGTATTGAGGGATCTCTGAATCAGGTACATCAGAATGTTTAACTCTTTGCAAATTTGTGATAAATAGCACACCCCGCAGCATCATATTACTGTGTGACTCTCAACATTGATGCCTTTGTTTTAGACTTAATGCGAGTAATAGTTCACATATGTTTTGCCACATGAAGTTCCAATGGGAAAAAAAAAATGACATTCTAGATAAACTTGTGATGGAAAATTTTCCACTGAGGTAAAAGTAGTTTGAAGATGTGCAAGGAGTCATCGACCTCAGGACACAAACCGAATATTAAGCCATTTTTAATTTTTGCAACCCTGTTACCAAAATATGGCATGTCTAAATGCAATGTCTAACCCTGATTATCTCCTAGCAATAAACATCAATTACAAAAATGAAATTAAATAAATAAAAAAATTCTCTCTCTGTTTTGTTATAGGATGAAGATCATGCAGTAACATTTGGTCATTTTCATTGTTTGTTTGTTTTTTTGTTTTGTTTGTTTGTTTTTGAATTACATGGGATGCAATTATCTTGATTAAGTAATAAAAATAATTTATCTGTGACATTTAGTCAATTAAACAATGATAAAAAAAAAATATATAAAAAAAAAAACATTTTTGAGTCTGGCTTGATGTCAGTTGCCCATCTGACAGCCTCCAAAATCCACCTGTATCTTCTCCTGTCTCTCTATTTTTTTTTTTTTTTTTTTTTTACAAAAACTCTGATCTATTTTATATAGTCTCTATATCTCTTTCCAGCTTTCCTCTCAAATTTATGAAGACAGGGGTTGGAAGTTGTAATAATATTTTAGTTGTTTCACCGAAAGGCTTGTGAAGAACGAATTCAGGCATTGAGATTCTGAGCATGATACTGGCACCAAACAACTTTATATGGCCAAGGGCCATTCGCAAAGGATGGAGAGGAATATTCGGGGGCGAGAGCGGGGGAGTAGCGAAGAATCTAAAGGACAAGGGCTTTATTTACACAGGGATTTTTTGGTATTTAACATTCAAAAGAGATGGATTAGAAAAAACAACATCAACAACAAACACAAAAGTAAGTATTGTAGATGTCAAAGTGTGGAATGAATTCATTTTTATGACAATTAATTTCTTCTTTGTTTGGAGAGGTGTTACAAAGTGTGTTTAAATCATGTCCAGCTAACCTCGGCCCTCTAATGACTCTAGGCATGTGCTTTTTGAAATCCCGTTCCCCCTCTTCCGCTCTCTCATTTTCCTCTCAGTGCCTTGAAGGCTGTGTGCTGGTTCCTGTAGTATTAAGGCATGCAGACTCCCATTACTAAATTGTATAGTGTCATTTCCACCAAGGCTTATGATTAGAGGAAAGAGGGTCTTCGTGCGTCAGATAACATCAGTTAGGAGAGACGGGTGAGACCCCTGCCTCAAGGGGGTATGAGTGTGTGCACTGGGGGTGTGAATCCCAAAACAAAGTACCAAGTATCTGCTTTCATTGTGAACATCCTCAGTGATAAGATCAGAGAGAGGGCTGTGCTGGTGTTGTTGTGGTAGTAAATGTTTTACCTGTGTGGTTTTTGTAAAGAGCAGGATCCGCAGACGGTATCTGCGATTTACAGGTTCACGTGCTGATAAAAGACACAAAAGACCAGCCTGGGCCATGGAGACCAGTGATTTTAGCCACCCAGGTAGGAACATATCAGACATACACGCACATACGCACACAAATCAGTCCTTTCAATACGCCGCTGACTGCGCCATCAATTAGCAGAGGAGTGTGATAACGTGATTGTGAGTTTGGGAGGGGGCCGGTTTATAAGGGACAATGAGAAGGACATGGAGAAAGGTGGGAGAGAGATAAGTTTGTAGGGTATTGTCTCATGACAGAGACCTGGATAAATGCCTTGTCTTTCAGTTAATGGGATGAAAGGCAGAATTATTCATTTGTTTTTTCATATGTAGCCAAGACAGCTGGAGAACAATGGAATACAAGGCCCCTTTCTGCACCGCTGCCAATCTACTGTACAGCACAACTAAATACAGCTCAATCAGTCACTCTATGATTCGCCTGAATGCAACAGGAATTAGAACACACGTAATATGAATATATGCACACTGCTGTTCAAAAGATTGGGCTCAGTATTTTATTTTTATTTTTTATTTTTTTAAAGAAAGTGCGTTAAATTGACCTATACTGTAACTGTAAAGACATGTATAATATTACAAAAGTTCTTTTAAATTTTCATTTCATCCAAAAAAAAAAAAGTATTCTTATTGAGCAGCAAAACAGTATATTAGAATGATTTCTGAAGGATCATGTGACAGATTTGCCATGACATTTTAAAATAAATCTTACCGACCCCAAACTTTCGAACGGATATCTTTGTATTTTTTATTTATTTGATTAATCAAATTATTTTATTTATTTTTAAAGCAAAAAAAAAAAAAAAAATGGTATGATGTCTGAGGGAATGAAATTAAAAAGTACAATTCCCTGTATTAAACTAAATGTATTGACACTGGTTAACAAACATCTTAAAATCTTCACTTAAAAAAACAAGCTACACATCTGGTGGTATTTGTTATCAATTTCATATAATCTTCTCTATAAAATTAAACTCAATATCTTTTCAAAAACATCTCTGTAAAACATGTTTACACAAGGGATTATCAGGCCAGATAGCACAAATATATTTACAGCAATGTCAGGAATCACAATAGGATTTTCGGGTCTTTAATGCGTATGTGGAACAGCTACGTATGTTTTCCGTTTTAAAGAGGATGAGTTTAATTTAGCTTGGCAATAATTATTTTGAAACAAGCCTGGCTGTGCTCTTAATCTCTGGCTTCAATCTGTACATATATAGTAAGATTAAATGCGTTGCGTCTTCCATCTGTTTTTTTTTTGTTTTTTTCTCTGCATGCCCAGAAATACACATTTTCTTCAGCAGAAAACAAGAGCACGTGGATTTGTATGGTGCTCGGAGTGAGTGTTTACCAGATCAGGGGAGATTAATACTGGAGTCTCTCCCTGGCACACACTTTTTTCGACGGACACAGAAACGCAACATTCCTGAAGTTTTCAAAGGCGTGCACACTTTAATACGCTAATGTGAATAAACACACATACATTGCTCTCATTGCGGTGCCACTGACTTTATATGCAATCAGCTTGTATATTGCTTGGATGTGTTCTAAAAACCACAGCAGTGAATTAAGTGTTCAAATTGACAGAAGGATTAATCAAAGGGATGATAAAACGAATGACATCACACTGATTCAACTAGAATGCTATGTCAGACAAAACAAACTCTCTCCCTCTCTCTCACTAACTCCGTTTAGTTTTATGTGTGTTCTTAATTGTAGGTGTCCTTGTAGCTTTGATTGTTCTCTGGGCATTTGTTGTGTCTTTAGGTGACCACATCAGAGAGCTTTTTTAAAAGCCCTTATGCCCACTCACGCTGCCATTACCTCTCCACTTACTTACGCACTCACCTGTATTAAACACTGAGGAGGAGCCAAAAGGACAGGAGAAATGCTGTTTGCAGGTCACAAAGGATCAAGAGGCTTGTCAAAGTGCTTTTAAACATCTCAACTTTCCAGACTGCTTTTAAAAGAACAGTTAGAACTTCCAAGATGAAACTTTGTAAACAAGCTTCTAGTATGCCATCCATAAAATCTCACTTTTGGTCATCCAGGTACATAATGCAGCAATGCTGTCCAGACCTGCAGCAACTTAAAATGCAGCTTCTGATCATGGCCAAGTTTTCTTAAGCTCTTAGCACGAAAGTGCTACTATAGTAACTGACAGCTCCTGTAATGTTGTTCTGTTCATAAGTTCTGTTTAATAATGCGATTTAATAACCTTCTGGTTCAGGTAATGGTCACATTAATGAAATTGAAGTGAAATTGCATGTACAAAAAAAAGAAAATTTACTGTTGTCAGTAGCGCAACATTGAAGTCACTTTCAAACCAAGCAGCTTTCTGTTGGTCAGCACAGTGAATTTGCGTGACATGAGCGACATGCACCTTTTTTTACCCTCACACAAAACTCAATCGTGTGGATTACTATTGAAATTACTGGATTTCATCCATGTAATTTCTTCAAACAACAGTAAATGTGACCTTACAGTTGTTGTTGTTTTTTTTTGTTGTTTTTTTCAACTGCTTACACACAAACTCCTTAATTGCATTTCTGCATTTGTTGCTTTTCTGAAACCTGACACTCAAACACCAGAACCACACACCAAATCTGCAAAACCATACATTAATTCACGGCCTTCAACTCAGTATTCAATTTCATAAAACACTTTTTGCAAAACACAACACACAATTCTTTATGTAACACACAAAAATCTAACAGGAAATATCTTGATTTCCTTTTTCAAACACAATCATTGTTCTGGTCCGACTACATATGGTTGATGTATTTCTTTTATTTCTTACTGTGTAATACTGTATTCACAACCACAAACGCTTACAGTAAAAATAAATAGTTTGGTTTCAATCTTGCTTTTGTGTTTACTGTCAATTTTTCAACATCTCTCTGCCAATTACTTTCAATCTTGTACAGAAATGTACATAGGAGCTCATTAAAAATTAAATAAAAAATATTTAATTATATTATAAATTAAAAATATAAAATAAAATAAAAAAAAAAACTTTAGGTTTTGAATAACTGTGTGTATGATACTGTGGATCCGGAAACTATTCACAGTGCTTCATTTTTTCCATATTTTGTTATGTTACAGCCTTATTCCAAAATGGATTAAATTCATTATTTTCCTCAAAATTCTACAAACGACAACGTGAAAGAAGTTTGTTTAAAATCTTTGCAAATTTATTAAAAATAAAACATGAAAAAAAAAAATCACATGTACATAAGTATTCACAGCCTTTGCTCAATACTTTGTTGAAGCACCTTTGGCACCAGTTACAGCCTCAAGTCTTTTTGAGTATGATGCTACAAGCTTGGTACATCTATTTTTGGGCAGTTTCTCCCATTCTTCTTTGCAGGACCTCTCAGCATCAGTGCACAGCCATTTTCAGATCTCTCCAGAGATGTTCAATCAGGTTCAAGTCTGGGCTCTGGCTGGGCCGCTCAAGGAGTTGTCCCATAGCCACTCCTTTGTAATCTTGGCTGTGTGCTTAGAGTCGTTGTCCAGTTGGAAGATGAACCTTCACCCCAGTCTGAGGTCCCGAGCGCTCTGGAACAGGTTTTCATCAAGGATGTATCAATACATTTCTGCATTCATCTTTCCCTCGATCCTGACTAGTCTCCCAGTTCCTGCCGCTGAAAAACATTCCCACAGCATGATGCAGCCACCACCATGCTTCACTGTAGGGATGGTACTGGCCAGGTGCCTGGTTTCTTCCAGACATGACGCTTGCTATTCAAGGCCAAAGAGTTCAATCTTTGTTTCATCAGACCAGAGAATTTTGTTTCTCATGGTCTGAGAGTCCTTCAGGTGCCTTTTTGCAAACTCCAGATGGGCTGTCATGTCCCTTTTACTGAGGAGTGGCTTCCATCTGGCCATTCTACCATACAGGCCTGATTGGTAGAGTGCTGCAGAAATGGTTGTTCTTCTGGAAGTTTCTCCTTTCTCCACAGAGAAACGCTGGAGCTCTGTCAGAGGGACCATCAGGTTCTTGGTCACCTCCCTGACTAAGGCCCTTCTCCCCTGATCGCTCAGTTTGGCTGGGCGGCCCGCTCTAGGAAGAGTCCTGGTGGTTCCAAACATCTTCCATTTACAGATGATGCTCACTGGGACCTTCAATGCTGCAGAAATGTTTCTGTACCCTTCCCCAGATCTGTGCCTTGATACAATCCTGTCTCGGAGGTCTACAGATAATTCCTTGGACTTCATGGCTTGGTTTGTTCTCTGACATGCACTGTTAACTATGGGACCTTATATAAGCTGTGTCACATTTCATTTCATTTCAAAGGCTGCATCCTCCAGAGGACACGTCCTGTGAGGGATGCGGTATATGGAGTGTCCTTAATCAGAATTAAATGAGATGTCTTTCGTAGGACACACTGGCAGGAAAGGAAAAAGGAAGTATCACGTTGCAATGCCAACTCGTTCACTGCAGCATCGTTGCGCTCTCACAACAGTTAAATGAATGAAAATTATTTATGCATTCGAAGGTCGCATTAGTAGTGTCCTACTTAATTTTCTGAAATGATACAGCCTCAATTACGTATGAAACCTTCGAATGCGACCTCTGCAGGACGCATTAGACAGCAATAGACGGGTGTGTACCTTTCCAAATCATGTCCAATCAACTGAATTTACCACAGGTGGACCCAAGTCAAGCTGTAGAAACATCTCAAGGATGATCTGTGTAAACAGGAAGCACCTAAGCTCAATTTTGAGTGTCATGGCAAAGGCTGTGAATACTTATGTACATGTGATTTTTTCGTTTTTATATTTTTAATAAATTTGCAAAGATTTCAAACAAACTTCTTTCATGTTGTCATTATGGGGTAATGTTTGTAGAATGTTTGAGGAAAATAATGAATTTAATCCATTTTGGAATTGGGCTGTAAAATAACAAAATGTGGAAAAAGTGAAGCACTATGAATACTTTCCAGATGCACTGTATGTCCAAAAATAGAATATTATGGCAAAGGTGTTTGAAACGTTAGACATATGTTTGCTTTTGAGATATGTTTGTGATATTTTGAATGCAGTGCTTAATTTTGCAAGAAATGTGAGGCATTTTGAATTTGTGTGCGCAATTCTAGGATTTGTGTGTAAAGTTTTGGAAAAAAGAGGCAACGTTTTTAAAATGTGTAAGCACTTAAAAAAAAACCTGTAAAAATGTAATTTACATAGTTATCGAATCACTGCTGAACAAGTACATAGCCAGGGTGCTACTGTGTTGTAATACACGTGAATACGTATTTGGATTCCCTATAAATGAGTCAAATCATTAGGGCTTTTCAAGTGCAGGTGTGTTTCATGTGAAGTCAGTAAGATCTTAGAAGGAGAATCTGAAACAGATGTGTCTTGAAGCTTCATTCGGTTCTGATGATTATCAGGAGATCATTCCACCAATGAAATGCAAGGATGAAAAGGTTTCTAGCTAGATATGGCTTGGTGAAGTTCTGAGGGTAGTTTAGGCCCAGGTGTCATGAACAATGTAAGTCGGGCAAAGTTAAAATATTTAGCAAATACTCTCAGTCGCTGATAACTTTTAGGAGAAAAACAATGTCCATGCAATAGAATTTTGGATGCACTTGAGAACATAGTAGATGCTTGTTACCTTCAACTGAGAAGCAATTTCATTATGGCAAATTAAGTACATTTCTTCTTTATTTGTACAAATGTACTTCATTTGTGCTAAATTGTATAACATATTTTCAACATGCTACTATACTAATTAAAAACCAATATCTTCAACGGCTGGCTAAATGCTAACCCGTACAGAAAGGTGGAATCTAGTGAGGAGAAGAAGAGCTTTACAACACATGTTAAAATGTGTTAACAGAGACTTACCAACTGTAAGCAAAAGCTAAAGTGTCTTACTCCTGTCTGACTGACCTCAGTCTGTCTGGCTGGCTGTTTCACACTCCAGTTTTATTTTATCTGTAATGCTAATACTATTGAAAGTCATAAATCTGCTGTCTCTGCAGTAGTTTTCTCTGTAAGCTGCTTGCTTTTGCTCCTGTTTTTAATGAGTGTAGCAAATCAGATATGTGCAATTGGCAACACATCCCGTCCCCTTATACAGCACACTATTGTGTGTTGAGGGGACACAAAAGTAAGAGGTTTTTCATGTTTTTATGCGGCATGTGTATTTGCATTGGTATGTATATTTACGTTTCATTATGGACCCAAACAGATTGTCTCAGGGTTTGTGATGAGAACTAATCTCATGTTGCAAGCAGCTGTTGACAGCCATAAACAGCATGTGCCATTGGCTGCTGGGGTTTGAGAGAGATACTACACTTCTATTCACAAGAATAAACTCATTGCAGGTTTTTTCAAATGTTTAGGACTGTACCATGGTATAGATATGTTATGATTATGTCGTTTAATTGATTGTTAGTCATTTAAATATAAAGGTGAAGCAGTAGCAGAGAACATTTTTTAACAATGGGTTTGGAGGTTCATGGGTGTTTTGTGGTAGATCTTTAAGCAGTCACACTGGCACCTATTCAGACACACACTAGAACTGTGGAGTAAAATCATCCATTCCACTTTATGAAGCAAGACATAAATTTCACTCTTATTACAAAACAACAGGAAGATAATACACATATTTGCACCACACACACATGCATACTTTACCAAAAGGAAATGGACGTTAAAAGCTGTCATAATTGACCATGAAATATGTTGCCATATTTTGTACCTTTCCACAGTTGCATGATGGCAAAAGATGAGAAATTTCATAAGTACAGTTAGGACACATCCTCTTGACTTGTGTAATGCTTACATTATTATTTTCAGCTAATGTCAAAGTCCTGGGTTAATCTTTGGACATCAAAGTTGCAAACAGCTGCAAATAATATAAGCCTTACACCAGTCATGTTGGCAAGTTGACTTAAAATGTACACTGATAAATAATTTCTGCTTGATTTACTTTTTTGCATAATTTTATTACATAGATTAAACAAGACTAGTCTTTGTACAAACTACTTATTTTTTTGTCTGTTGAAGAAAATTTGCACGAAAAAAGTAATCTTAATTTTAGTATTTCCTCTAGTCTTTTGTATGTGTGTGTGTCATTGAAGTTTTCTTTGCAATACTTTTTACTCAAACATTATAACACTGAATTAAACCATGCTTTTAAAGTGTTTGCTTTACTTAGAAACAGCTAAGTAAATAATACGATAAATATTGTGTAGACACCATATCTACATAATAGAAGTAATGCGGTACACAATACACATTCGATGGATAGTTTTGAGTAGAAAATGAAGTCCATGTGTCACAAAATGGTAAGTTACTAAACCTAACAACAAAAGCAATGATAAAACAGTAAATACAGCTGGAAAACGGCAAAAAAAAATCAACCTCATTAATTATTCAAGGCTCGGTGCATGATGGGAACACCAGTATCAGAAAAGTTGAGTAAGTTTTATTTAATTTTATAATGTTGATAAGCTTAAATTGAGTACTAATATAGAATTTACTTTTTTTGTTTTTTTAAATTCTTGCCTGAACTAACTTTTTCATGTAGAAATTACATTTGTTTTTTCTGTAGTATTTACTTCACAGAATCATTTTTGGTTTTTAAAAAGAATTTAAAGAAATTGAAATGTAATTGCTTTTGTTTTATGTCTTTATTTACATATTTCAAAATAAAAATGATCTGAGTATTATCTATCTATCTATCTATCTATCTATCTATCTATCTATCTATCTATCTATCTATCTATCTATCTATCTATCTATCTATCTATCTATCTATCTATCTATCTATCTATCTATCTATCTATCTATCTATCTATCTATCTATCTATCTATCTATCTATCTATCTATCTATCTATCTATCTATCTAATTTGTCTGCCTGTATCTGTGTCATCTTTTTTAAGAGGAAGAGAGCTATGTGAAAGACCACAGGGAAGAAAATCATTCGCTTCCTCAGGTAAGCTACTTACGCTGTCTCAAGAGCCTCTTACACAGATCTCCATAAGGATGAGAGAGAGACAGAGGGGGGGATCATATCTCATCAGCATGTGCTTCTTGGCGTGTCTTGTTATCACTGAGTGCCGATTCTGCGTGACGATGTTAAACAGCATGATCACTGACCCAACCTACTGTAGGGATCAAAATGTCAGCCTGTGTATGCGGTCACGATAATTGTGTGGCTGCCCTCCAGGTTGACTGAACCGAGAGAGAGAAAAGAGACAAATACAGCAGTTCAGACATTACAATCACACAATCACAATTTACAAGAACATTACATTACAAGAACCGTTTTTTGTAAAACTTCTTGCCCACAGGTTACTTCTTGTATGCACCCGTGGATGGATGAATTGGAAAAGTATAGACAAATGAGGTGAAAAAGAAAGGAGTAAGAGAGAATAAGAGAGGAAAGGAGTGATGGGCCTTCTCCACACACAGAGGTGCTTTGATAGAGGAGCATCTCTGTGCTAAAACACTCTGCACCCATCTCTCTTTCTCTCTCTCTCTCTCTCCTCGCTCACGCTCTCTCTGTCACTTAAAGAATGCTCTCCAGTGCTGGATTAATTAAACTCTAAACATTAAATATTGATTGATGCATTATCAGTGCCTCCCAGTCGCTTCCGCCCAGATTGATTTCCGACGTGATTTATTGTCATATTTGTAGAGTCATTTCACTTGATAACAAAGAGGAATTGCTGCTCGCAACCTCAGACCACCCCCCTTTCTACTTCCTCCCCCCACCACCGCCACCCCCCCCCCCAAACACCAGCCTCTATTCTCACTTTTCCTTCTGTTTCTCTCTCTCTCTCTCTCTTTCTCTCTTTCTCCATTTGTTAGGTGCAAGATATGTCTGCACACATCCCATGTATATTATCATTATTCAAATTGAAATGATAAAACAGCCCATGACTGATGTTTTTCCTCTTTGTCCTACTTGCCTATCATCACGCTTTGAAATGAATCCACAGAGAAAAGGGCCGGTTAAATCAGCAGCTATAATTCATGGACAGAGTCTCTTCACCTTTTATTCAGTTTAAATTCTCAGAGGTTTGTTGTTATTAGACTGAAGTGAGAAAAGTTTTGACTAAATTTGAATGTGATGAATGAAGGATATCAAAACCATCTCAACTGCGCTCACATAATGCGTGGCCCTTTTTTTATAAGCATTTGACTACATTTTACACTTAATGTTTCTCTTTTTCCCTTGTATGTCCATGTTAGATATCTGTCCGAAAAATATTTATTAAAAAAAAATAATAATATATGCACAATACATTTTGCACATTGTTTTACACATGCACTTGGCCTATTTCTTTCTGTGTTTTTTGCTTAATACAATTGCTTAATACATGCAGTTTCATCTTCTGAGGAACCACACGGTCATCAAGTCAAAGTTTGTTTGAGGATAATAACTCGCCCAGGCCATCACACTTCCTTCTGTTTTTTTCCCTGTTTATTGACAGCATATGTCAGGTATCACATTCCATTAAACAATTTGATCTTTTATTACATTCTAAGCTTCTGCAACAGAGTTTAGTGTTAAAATGAATGGACCTTTATGTGGACCGATTACACTATCAGAAGTTTTTCAAATTACCAATGACAGGATGAGGCTTTATGAATTGGATGTGGTGTGAGAAAGCATCTGCTTGACTGTTACAATCCAATTATTGTCTTTTCCAATAATCCCAGTGGTATTTTTAAACTGTGCAGTAGCACACACAAGCTTTTATTTAAATTTGTGAACACTACATAATTCTATTTGTTCATGACTTCCCGACAAACAAATACTTATTTTATTTAAGCATGTTCTCTGTATATTTAGAATGTCTATTATTTTCAGTCGCATTTGGTGAGAAAACTCAATTTGACTCATGTCAATTGAATTTGGTGACATTGAATTATGAGAGGTTTCTTAATTAGGAAAGGTTTTGGTAGTGTCTTTGGGTCAGGAGTTTAAAAAAAAAGAGGACAGGGGCATGTTTATATGTGTTGTGTGTTAGTATCCCCCGTGACTAACTCACAGGCTCATGCTATATATTCACTCTTATTGTATTTGTAAATTACAAGAAGCATCAGAGCCTTTAAAATGGGTCACGGGCAGGCTGAAAAGTTTACAAGAACATTAGGATATTTGGTGTCAGGCAGAAAATACAAGAGATCCTCTTTCACCAGCACTAACAATGGTCAAAATCAGCAAAACTAGAGGCAAGTTCTTGACTTTGTTTTAAAGACAGGAGATTATTTTACTGTTACAATAAAAAAATAAAAATAAAAAAATGAGTGAGAACACTGGACAGAATAATTACAAACCATTATTGAAGCATAGGAGAGATAACACAACATTTAACAGAATGACCGAACCGATTATGGAATATATTAATATTGTTATTATTCAAATAGTTAATAACCATTAGCTAGGGGGGTAAGTTAAGTGCACTTAACAAATGAACGGTTTGTGTAGAAAAATAACGAACAACCTTTGAGACAGATAAATCACTTTTCTCATTACTGATACAATCAATCTCGCTTGCTGCAAAGGTTATAAGCCGCAGACATTACATTGTGTAATTGAATCATTAATATACCTAATCTCATTAACAGCAAAATTAAGAAACAAATTTGCCTTTTCTTTATAAACCTGCCACTGATGACCAATGAGAACTCTCAATATAATTATATTCATCATAATTAGTGCATAGTAATAAGTGATTAACGTACAATAATGGCTAAGAGAAGCTCTTTGTTCCTAATTGCTGAACATGTACTCTAGTTCATACTGCTTTTGTGTTTAATTGATACCATTTTGCAAATGATTAATCTCATTAATTAGTGTTGAATATTCTTGTACTTTCAAATGCTGAAGTGTTAGAAAAATGTCTCTTTATGTAAATACGAATATGTATACATTAATAAAAAATAAGCTAATGATCAATTCCTGTGAAGTGAATATCTATATATTCAATTCAGTGCACATTTATTTGTATAGCGCTTTTCACAATATAAATCATTTCAAAGCAGCTTTACAGAAAATACATGTGTCTACATTACAGTTTAGAGTGATCTGTTATCAGAGGTGACTGTGTTCAAGATAACGTCCATATTTCATCAATGTACAGTTCTAAGATAGTGCAAAACATGCAGTTATATAACATCATATAATAATTTTAGGCAGAAAAAATGAGCTCAATGTGTTTATAACAAGTTGTGAACATAATCATTACAATGTATAGAAAATTTGGCAGTGGTGCATATTGATTCAGAATTTGTGTCATCTGTCCTTGCAGGAGTTGGAGTCATCTCTTCACAGGAGTCAGGGCATCTGAAAGTCTTCGTAAGAGGCTGGGTCCACACTGGAGCTGACGTACTCTCTAGTTAAGCAAATGGAAACCAAATGCAAAAACACTGAATGGACTTAGATATACTTGGTACTAACAAAAGTTTTGGGACCTTGAGCGTGATGGATTGTACGGTAATAGAAGATTGTTTAAATGCACAGGAGCTAAACCATTTAGGCCCTTATAGGTCAGTAGCAATACTTTGTAATCGATATGGAACTTCATAAGTAACCAGTGTAGAGATTATAAAATTGGTGTTATGATCATATATTCTTGTCCTGGTAAAAACTCTAGCAGCTGCATTTTGGACTAATTGTAGCTTGTTTATTGAGGATGCAGGACAGACGGCTAGTAATGCATTACAGTAATCCAGTCTAGAGGTCATGAATACATGAACTTATCTGCATCAGAAACCGATAACATATTCGGTAGCTTAGCAATGTTTCTGAGGTGAGGCTGTTTTTGTAACATTTGAAATTTGATTTTCAAAAGATATAACCAGTCTAATATAACACCCACGTCTTTAACTGTAGAGGACAAGGGCATGTTTACATGACAACGCTATACTAAAAACAGAAAAGACCACAACGTTGTCAAAACAGTCCCTGCACCAATCTGCGGAAATTATTAAAAATGCTGTATTATGCTGCTAAGCCAGTAGTTTGCAGGTCACTTTGTAAAGAAAAACTATGCATCTGTAGAACGCGTAATACGCATGCGCACGATGCCACCATTTTCACACATGCGCGTTTTTGTAGTTTACACCAAGACAAAACCAATATCGATTTCAAAACCTTGCACTTTTAAACCAGATTTTAAAATATATATATATTTTTCAAGCCGACAAAAAAACCTGTTGTTGTGTAAATGAAAGGCAAATGTATATAAAAACTTTTCAGTTTTTAGTTGAAAACGGTGTCGTTTAAACGGCCCCTAAGAGATTCTGTGTACAGGTTTTTGGTCCAATAAGTACCTCAGTCTATATATATATATATATATATATATATATATATATATATATATATATATATATATATATATATATATATATATCAGTATGTATATAAAGCTTTTGCAACATTGTAAATGTCTATACTGTCACTTTTGATCAATTTTATGCATCCTTGCTGAATAAAAGTATTCATTTCTTTAATTTATTTCCAAAAAAAAACAAAAAAAAAACTCCTGACCCCAGACTTTTCAATGGTAGCGATAATGTAACAAAAGCTTTCTATTACTGATAAATGCTGTTCTTTTGAACTTTCTATTCATCAAATAATCCTGAAAAAAAAAATTGGTACACAACTGTTTTCAACATTGATAATAATAATTATTAGAATGATTTCTGAAGGATCACGTGACACTGAAGACTGGAGTAATGATGCTGAAAATTCAGCTTTACCGTCACAGGAATAAATTGCATTTTAAAATATATTCAAATAGAAAACAGTTATTTTAAATTGTAAAAATACAGTATTTCACAATATTACTGTTTTTGGTGTATTTTGGATCAAATAAATGAAACCTTGGTTTTGACATTTAAAAATCTTACTGTTCAAAAACTTTTGACTTGTAGTGTATATATATATATATATATATATATATATATATATATATATATATATATTTTTTACTATACATACACAGACAGACAGACAGACAGAGAAACACACACTTTCTATTGTATTAGATTTAGCCTCCTCTGATCAATTGTATTGATCACCTCTGAAACGGCAGGAGGATCAATAGAGTCTTAATGCGAGTTTGCTGTCCAATCAGAGCCTGTTAAAATCAAGAGAAGGTCTTCAATAGACTGTCTGCTTCCTGTCACATACACCAGGAGATAAATGTGCAGAACGGTGTCCTATACAGCACACACTGTTATCGCAGACTTTAAATGTATGAATATAAAACTCCTTATACAGAATTGCTTATCAGCAAAGAAATTATAAAACATAACAGTTTAATTCTAAAGAACAGATTTGCGTCTACATGTCCTTGCATGCTAGCACTAACACTGCCCGTTTTAGAATGAATACATACAGTATATATAAAGATCTTTATATGACAAATGAACTAGGATATTCCTCTGTTGATATATAGCTCTGAAAGAGACTGATCTAGTGGCATGTTTGTCAGCTGTGTATGTTTGTTCTCACAGGGCCATAGTTGGCTGTGACTCTAGAGGAGACTTTGTAAGTGCCTGGGCTCTTACTGTGAATATTAACGAGAGAGAGAAAAAGATAGGAAAGGAAAGGAGAAAGAAAGAAGGAGAGCGAAACAGAGGGAGAGAATAAGGGCATGAAATCTTAGAAAGCAGCTGAGATAGAGAAAGAAGGATAAAGAAACAGGGGAAATCTGGGCCAGAGAGGGTAATAGGCTAGCACTGTCACTGCTCTCTAAAACCTGCACAAAGGAAGAAAGGAAGTGATAGTGGGGCATGTGGGAGGGAGCCAGCCAATGGAAAAGGAAGCAATAAAAACAACAGCAAACTTCCCTGCACAGGAACCTGTGCACATTTGTGTGTGTGTGTGTGCGTGTGTGTGTGTGTACGTGCTGTGGGTGGTCAGCAGGTCAGAAGTTGTACTCAAATATGTTTTGTTACATGAAGTTATAAACATAAACAGAGACACTGGTGCAGTTAATAAAGAGATAGAGGGAGAGAAAGCAGAACATTGCACTGTATGTCAAGGAATTTTTACTCAGCATCTTTGGCTTAACTGGTCACTTGCATGCTGAAAATGTCATACTTGTTTTGTTTTTTTTTTGGTTTTTTTTTTTTTTTTTGGTTTTCTTTCCAGTGAGTGTGCGTGTGTTTAACTGTGTGGTCTTTGTGAATGAGACTGCTTAGACTTCTTTTCAAAGACAAACTCATATATTGCTTATCCTCCCTCCAGACAGTGGCAGTTTCAAACCACTGAAACCCCAGTTCCGTCTAATGTGTGTTATTGCTTGTTTTAAAGAACAATTAAAAATGAAAAGCTTGAATTTAATGTAGTTTTTCCTTTGTCGGGTGCTGGAAAGATGTGAATGAAAGCGCAAACATCTTGAAACATTCATTTTACATTTCTCACATTGAAAATGTTTTGAGTGTGCTGCACCTCTTCCTAAACATCACAATTATTTTTAAAATGTGCTGAAAATGTCTTAACCACTTGACAATAATAAAATCATATCACAATGTGCATGCGGAAAGAATCTGTCTTTACAGGCTAAAAGTATCATTTAAGCCAAAAGGGGACACTCTAAAAATTGCTGGGTTAAAAACAACCCAAGTTAGGTTGAAAATGCACAGACCCAGCAAATGGGTTGTTTTAACCCAAAGGTTGTGTTAAATGTTTGCCCAACCTTCTGGGTAGTTTTATTTAACTCAACTGTTGTTTAAAAATCACTGTATTGTTTGCGTAAATTTAATCCAAAGTATGTTGGAAATGAACATTTATTAATGTGTTTAATAAATGAAAATGTATTCAAGTTTAATGAATAATAATTAAAAAATAAACATTTATTAAATTGCTTATTCATAAATGTTCACCTTTTGATTATTATTGTTGCCTCTAGTAATAATGTGTCTGATATTTACTTTCCAACCTATTTTGGGTTCATATTAAGCCAGTCATATTGTATTTTTTTAACAAAATAGTTGGTTAAATAAAACTGCAAGCACGTTGGGCAAACATTTAACCCAGTCGCTGGATTTGTCCTTTTTCAACCCAACTTGGCTTTGTTTTTAACCCATAATTTTTTAGAGTGTACTTTTAGCCTTTTTAAAAAAAACTTTAAAGTTAATTATCTTCTGTTTGTCTTTTCACTTTTTAATACTCATTTTATTAAACTGATCACATGACTCCTGCTAAAAGAGCTTATTATTTAATTGTGTATTTTTATATCTTTAGCAGCCCTGTTGTCACACTCTTTCTCCTCATTCTTACACATTGACTCACTCTGTATCCGTGAGTGTGTATGTGTCCTTATATGTGTTCAGGCGCAGTGGATCTGTGAGAGCTTTCTCTTTTCTCTGACATATAGGCAGAGTGTGTGAAGTATTATTAAAAACTTTTTGTTTTTTTTAGTTATTTAAAATTATTTAATTCATTTTGGCAATGTTTTATGTGTGTTTACAATGTGAATTGTCGGTGAAATGTGTCAAAATAATCCTCTGCCACTACAACATGAAGAGCTCTTACTCCAAATACCATTCTTCAGTGTCATAAGAGAAGTGGATGTGATTCATGTAGGCCAGTCGTCATCAGCTCTACACAACTCATTATTACATTCTTAATGTTAACCACACAGTGTTAGTTCATCAAAATAAACCATAGGTACATCTGATAGAGATTTTTGTTTGTGTAAGTGAGAGTATCCATATACAAACATATTTACATGGAATATATATTTACTTTATTTTTTCTTAAGCATTCAAATCGGATGAATTCAACACAATACTTTTAGCCATGTGTGAAATCAGGGATAAACTGTTACATAACTAGTCATGAATCACTAAATCAATCTTTTCTGAAGACAGCAAACCCCTACAGAATCCGTCTAACGCATACACAAACACAGACATGGACACAAAGTAGGGTCCTCCCCGTGGCCATCCTCTTGTTCTTTAACGGTAATTCGACACTGAAATCTTCTGTCTCAAACACCTAGATGCTTGCTTGGAAGTATGTGTAATTTTTTCTTTCTTTCTTTCTTTCTTTCTTTCTTTCTTTCTTTCTTTCTTTCTTTCTTTCTTTCTTTCTTTCTTTCTTTCTTTCTTTCTTTCTTTCTTTCTGTGCACACAAAACAAGTACAAAAGTGTGGTTCTGTGACACTTTTTTATTGTTTAGTTGTTTTCTCAAGCAGGACAGCGCCACTGGAGAGAGGCAGAGAGCAACAACAGTTCTGTCTGTGACAATGCAAAAACAATCATAGTCTATTGATGTAGAGTGACTGCATTGTATTATGTCACTGCAACAATTACAGAGGTAAACATATGTTGGATCATATGTTGGCTTTGAGCTTGTGTGTGTGGTAGTAGGAGGGTGGGTTCACTAGAGGACAAAAGCTCCACTCTGATCTCTTAATTAATGGTTTTCTTATGCCAAGCCAGGTACAGTATCTATCTATCTATCTATCTATTGATCTATCAATCTATATATCGTTCATTCATTCATTCTATTGTTTGTTCTATCTATATAAAGGTTTTCAAATGTTTTAAAGTTTGACATTTTCCTTATGTTTATGAAAGGTCTAAAGGTGCATTTAGAAATATAGTTTGGATTGCAGTTTACAATTATCAGGATACTCTCTCTTTTTCAGACATATAGGCTAGTATAACTGGAAAAAGTTAAAGAGTTATTACTGACTTAATAATATAGTAATACATTTTTAGATATAATAATTTAAATTTCATACTATATAAATGTCTGTAAAAACTGTGTGTGTGTCTAAGATGGTCACGTTTCGTCATACTTGAAATCAGTATGATATATGTGGAGCTGGCCATTCTGCTGTTCATTACTTTGATGGTATTGTTCAAATGAAAGTTATTTGCATAATAAAATAGAAATGTATTTCAAAATTGATCACATAAGTTCAGTTAACTATTAATAATTAACACATAACAGCATTTGAGGTAAATAAACTATATGTTATTTATTTGTATAAAGCATTCACACCCTGAAGTCTGGAACTTAACACATTAGAAAAATGCCTCAGTGGCTGCAATAATCCCCGTCATCTGTTGATAACAGATGGTAGATGTCATCAGGAGGCGACTGTCTGCCGCTTGACATGATCATCACGCCTGCCATGGAGACAAGATCACAATTTACAACACCAGATACGCGCTTAAACTTTGTCCACTTTCTAAAGAACAAGAAATAATTCATTATCATAATTCAAAACCAAGATCCTTCCGTTTGTCCACATCTCTAGAAACTATTTTGCATTCCACTCTTATCCTGCAAGAAGCGATCGAGCGCAAATGAATGTGGATAAACGGGGCTGAAAACAGTCGTGCTTCTTCTACCTCCAACAGGCAGAGTGTAAATCAGCCTGATAAAAAAAAAAGAGAAAAAAAAATGTTATTCCTCAAAAGGAAAAAGTTAAGAGAAACATCTTTTATAACTCAACAGTGAGGAGGATGCGAAGAGTGGGCTAGGCGCTTTTTCCTTTGACATGAAGTTTAACATTTTATAAGGTCCTTCTTCACATTCGCCACTGTTTCGATTTGATCCTATTCGAAGTGTGGTCCAACTGTTTGTAATTCTCCACGCAGAGCGTGCAGCAGTTCAGCTCCTCACTGAAGGCTACATGTTGAACTCTGCTAAAAGAGGATCTCTTTTAAAAGAGATAAAGGACATAAAACGGTCCACACACACACGAATGCGAAAAAATCATCCATACTGCTTATGCTATTCAATTATGCGGTCAAACGCCCTCTGTTTCTGTGGAATGATCAATTATCGGTTGTCAGTGATAATGGTGAATGATGACCCCACGCGCTCCCGCTGCTATATGCTTCTTATCGATTAGCGCGTGACACCCCGAGTGAGCGCGAGCATCTGCGCTCTAGAAAGAGCCCTGACTTGTTCGCTGCACAATCTAAGGGAAACATTATCTTTAAGAGTTCTTTCATATTCTGATGCTCGTTACATCTGTTTTCATGTCTTACTTAAGAAGACGTTTCACTTTAAAATAGAATTCGGTTTTCGTGCGCGTCTGTAACGCGGTGTCACCCAGATAATATTTCCAAACATTTGTCAGCCCTGCCAATTAATTGCCGCCGCATAATAGTAAGAGGGAGGGAGTGTTTGAGCGCTTTCACTTAACCCCTACCCCCATTCTTGTGGTGCACCCCTGACTTCTCTCGAGTCACAGCCAAAATTTCTCGCCGTTAGTGTCATTCACGCGGTGATTGTCCGAGAGCTCGCGGGGAATCTCATTTATTGCGTCTCGCGCTCGGCTGAGCTGCAAATCAGCGTGTTTACAGCCCCACACCAACACTCACATCAATTAACCGAGCATCGATCCTCTCACCGGGGACATCACAATATTGCCCCCTTCTCACGGTCCGTATTCCTGCATTTATGGCACGATATGATTTTCAGGTGTTGTTGCCTTGTCTAGACTTTTCTTTAATAGCCCTATAATTATTCTATAGTTTGGGAAAGAAAGAAAGAAAGAAAGAAAGAAAGAAAGAAAGAAAGAAAGAAAGAAAGAAAGAAAGAAAGAAAGAAAGAAAGAAAGAAAGAAAGAAAGAAAGAAAGAAAGGTTAGTCCTGTTATGAAAACTGTTTTCGAAAAAAAAAAATATATTTATGCAAGTAATATGGACAGGTGGGAATGCGTTATATGCCAGTGTAATAAAGAAATCAAAAAATCTAAATTGCTTTAAAACAAAGACATAATCTGGAGAGCTTTAAAATTAAGCAACATATTGATTTCTGCTCCGTATATGATTTTTTTTTTCAACCAAAAGCACACGTCGTCCGTTTACTACTCTCTTCTTTTCCCCTGTTCTTTCATTAATAAGTAAATAACAGTCGTCTTAAAGTATAGATAGCTGACGCTATAGGACCTGATCCATCTCGCCGGCAGCAGTTCGTTAAATATTCAGTGAGAAATAATGGCATCCGAGACATCACCTATAGTAACGTTATTATCTTCATTTCTCAAAATCAGCTAGACTGATAGCTTCGTTTGTCTTTTCCAGGGCATAAATCTTCAGCTTTGCAGGTCGCTGCAGCGCAATCCGGGGGGGGGGGGGGGGGGGGAATCTCTCTTCTTCAAAACACTGCCTATTTATAAATATGACATATTAATGTTTTATTATTATTATTATTGTTATTATTGTTATTATTATTAAAATATAATAGTATAATGGAGCACTTTACACAAGATTTTGAATAACACCAAATGTAAAGTATGGACAGATTACTACGTTTGGAGGGGTTAAAAAGTCTTTGTTTTCACATATGTAACTAAAACATGTTGTTTTTTGCATATGCTGGCTACTGAAAATTATCAAAAGAAAGATACGCAAGTGCTTCAGCCGGTAATAAAACGTTAAAGCAAATTATTAAGTTGCTCATATTGTTTCCTCTTATTTCGTTGATCATTTATTCTTTTTCATGTTTAATCCAAACTTTAGATTTTTGAAAATATATAGGCCTATATAAAAAATAAAAAATTTAGTATATGTGTCTATATATAGCAAATTTCCTCGTTAAAAGAGCAAACCGTTTAAGCAGAGACGTAGTTTTTAACCTGATTAAATCGATTTTAAATATACTTGTCGTTTCCAAACACTTTCTTGATGTTTTCCAGACTTTTTCACTTTTGCGCGACTTCTAACGTTTTATCACTAACGATTCATTAGATGAGGGCTCTCCTCTCGGCGACCGCCTCGAAAGATAATATGCTAATTTTGTTTTGCGAAATTATTTTCAAACAGGCTAATCTAGATGGGATGCATTCGCACAGCTGAAGAGGTTTGCTGTGAAGCACGAGCGCTTCCTCTGTCTCTCGGTCGCGCGGTGAGAGAGTGAGAGTGGGAAGGAGAGGAGGGTGCGAGACTGAGAGGGACAGAGAGCGCGAGTTATGATAGAACAGAGCAGTGACCAATAGAATCACAGAGGGGTGGGGCTGAAGATTTCTCACCGTTCTGCATGGGCCCTTAAAGTTTGTTTGTTCGCTGAATGCGGCGTGTGATGAAAACGTGTTACTGATCCCGTTCGGCAATAATCAGATGAATCTGATTTGGGACATCTGATACATTCTTTGGACTTTCGAGACGCCGATAGTTGCCATTACGCACGAAACTCAGTTGGCCGACCTACTTTTAACACCGTTGCCTTGAGGAAAGAACGACTTGGTTAGAAACGGTGCGCTTGTAATCATCCAGGAGCCGAATTACAACAACTTTAATGCCAATCACAAACGAGGATACGCGATACGCTCCGCAACTCCAAGCTACGGAAAAGGCGCTGGAAGATCTTTAGCAGACACTTTGGCTATCCGGACACTTTTGGGTGAATTGCAACTTTTCAGCACCAGTTTGATTCCCTGAAACATCAAAAGATACGGTTGCTCTTTCGAAAGAGAAATTGACATTCCAGTAGTGGCTAAGTTAAGCTCCAACGTAGCCACCAGATGGTTGCTAAGAAGGGTTAAACTGTATCCAAAGGGAGTTGGAAAATCCAGCCTTTCTTCCACACGGATCAACTCATTGGGTGGGAGCAGCAAGAGAGACAAGAGTCCCCAGCAAATCAGCGGCTAATTGATTAAAGAGACTTCATTTGAATAGGGGGCTGGCAAGGTGCCAATCGCCTTTCAGAGGACCCCCCTCCCCCTCCCCTCCATGATTAATCGCGAGGCATTATTGATAATCATAACAGGACACATGCGCGGTGGATGGGCTCGATTTCCGTAATTTTGAGCAGATTTGATAGTAATTTTTTATTCTTTCGTGGCTGATGCGTGAGCCAGCATGTCGCGGAGGAAACAAGCGAAGCCGCAGCATTTCCAGTCCGACTCGCAGCTGGTCCTAACCGAGCACAATGGTGAGTTCAAGCCCTTAATACACACTTAAACTCACTCTGCACTTTTTTTACCAAAAAGGGATTTCTAACTTCATTTTTGTTATTGTTGGGTTTAACGTATTTACAGTGACTCTTCCTTGTTTTTAATCTCAGGCAATAAATTGGTAATCTCCCTAGTCTATATATTTGTGCTGCTAAAGGGACTCTCTGTTAGAGCCCTATTATTTAAGTAGCCTACAGTTGAAAACTTTTAGACTACTTTATGCTAAAACAAAAACACGTTTCTTCTAGTTCTGTTCGATTCTTTTAAGAATCCTCTTGTGGCATTTTTTTTTATTTTTTAAATTGGCTCGTGAAAGCTGACTCTTGAAAGAAAGTGGCCTATAATATAGGCGAAGTTTGCCGGTTATTTTATTTATTAAAAGTTTTCCAAAATTCATCAGCAATCATTTGTAAACGTTAAAACTCATCGAATTAGTTTTGTTTTGGCCCGTTGAAGTTGCCCACACAAGTGGGGATTCGCATGGTTTCAGCCTTTCCCCCTCTTCCCCACTTCTGTGGGATATTATATTGTATCTATTCCATGTTATCTCCCTTATCGAAAATTATGTCATGCGACCGTTCTCAAAGGTGGAGGCTAAGTCAGCGAAACGTATTTTGTTAAAAATATTTTCCTCTATCTCCAACTTTTGTAAAACTTTATAAGAGGTAATAATTAAGCGAAATTAAACTTTAATGGCATGTAGTCACGGGCGATCGAACAACGAAATCACACAATCTCATGTAATCGAGCTTTTCCATTATGACTCCATACTTATAATTTAGACAATTTTTGCGTCGTATTAATTTTTTTCTGTACCTATAGACGGGTATTGCAAAACTTCCATCAATGGATTATCTCGTTCGTTTGCTTTTAAATATGTTTTAACACGAGTTTTGTGATCAAGAGCTGACTTGCTAGCAAGCTGTGCCATGTAGTTTCCGACACACACTGTCCCACACTGTGGCCAAGCTCATCTTTCATACAGTGCGTTGTCAACTTTTAAAACATGCGTTTAGCCTAGATATTAAACGTTTTTTTCAACTAAATGAGAGTGCAAATTAATATAAATGTATTATTGTCTTTGGACATGTAAAATAACGACATAAGTCTAATTATGTGAATTATTTTTTTTTCTTATGCTCTCATACTAAATGTACTAGACTTTATAATTTAATAGTTTTCAGTGTTGGAGCAGTCGGTGTCTAAAGGTTTTCCAACAGTCATTAACATTTTAAGTCTATAGGCTACCTGTTTTACTAGACTACTTCTAAACTGTATCAAAGTTCCTCTCACGTCCCATAGAGCTATAAAAAAGAATGTAAAGGGCATACTGGACATTTTGTTCAGTAGTTTCTTATTTGAACCGTTTTAAAACGCAGTGTTTCGGGGGAACTGTCCTATCTCTTGCTTAACTCAGCGTTTTCTAAGCTATCATGTTTCTGATTAGAATGGGACCTATGAAGAGGTAAGGATTTTGTTTCATATCGAAACTGGATCCAACTAATTTTCTTAAATATTTTTTAATCTTCCAATTGAATCCATTTTCAATAGTATTCCGTTGTGCATGTGAAGAATTAACAGAAGTGACCTACTTATACTGTTAATGCAAAAGGGAAAGCTAGTAGGCTATAGATATTTAGCACACCATTCTTTTAATGACGGTTCTACGGCAATCTTTAGGTAAAATCCATAAAGAAACATTAATCACTGGTACAACGCGAGTATTAGTTCTCTAATAATGCAGTAGAGATTTTACAAAGTTATTTGCGCGTCTTCTCTTTACATTAAAGAGATTAGATTTTTAGTATTCTAAATAAAACAAATCCAAACTGCTTTTCGTTACAGTTCATGGGCCGCTATAGACACCAGTTGCTTTTTAGATGTTAGAACTTTATAAAGGTGTTCCTTAAACCATACAACGTATTGATGTTTGCTGATAAGAAACACAAATACAGAGACTATATATCAATGATAGCTAATTGTTAAATAATAAGATTCTTAATTTTTGTTAAAAAAAAAAAAAACAGTCTACTGCTTTTCGCGGGTCTATGAGTTGAGATGCAATATTTAGCACATCATCTTATTTTAACATAGCTCTATTACTTTGAAGAGAACGTAGATGTATAGAAACCAGCTCAGTGTTATTAAAAATGAATAGGCTACTAGATAGATTTACATAAGCTGTTGGTTAGCAAAGGGCATTACGTGCGAAGGGCATTCATAAGTGAAGTTTATGTAATTAGTGCTAGAATTTAAGAAACGGAAAAGAAAACAGATTTTCAAAACCATACCATTGCTGGATTTTCCCATTTAAATTTAATAACGAAGTGAATGGTAGGATTTGTCAACCACTGTCAGCTGACCAAGTTCACATTTTTGCCAAATGCAGCTCATTCAAAGCATGAGGCAAATGCATAACCTGTATGTAAGTGTTCAGATTTATTGCTGTCTTTTTGACTTCAGCAATTTTAGGTAACTTTTTTCATTGACATTCAGTGAAAACTGGGCCTTAATAAATACAAATAAACTTTCCTTAGTGTCTTCTCTTTTGAGAAAAACGTAATGCAGAGAGGTTAATGTTCTCACTATGCTTTGCGGCCTGTGTGGGATATTAGAAAGCAGTATTATGGCTAGACTGAGGTGAGTAGTCTGTTCTTGTTGGCCTGTTAGTGAGGGTGGGATGTAGAGCTTTTTTAACCTTTGCCAGGCTCACTCTGTGGGGAGGCGAGAAGAGATCAGGTCACAGTGTGTTCATGTGTACCATGTCTCTGACCTCCAACATGCTGTGCTATAGCCTGCCAAACAGGGGCTCTTACTTTTTTTTCTTTTTTTCCCCTGTGGTGGTGTGTGTGGGGTGAGGAGGTGGGGGGTGATGTGGATTGAGATCAATGTGGCTGCTTTCCCCTTTCACCTCAGCAAATTTGCCACACACCCACCCAGAGAGATTGTCAGGGAGGTCTCCCCTCCAAAATACACATTGCAAACAACAGGGATTTCGTATCTTGTCATTTTGCCAGTGTTTATAGTTGATGTTTTGGACGTGTTTTTTGTTGTTTTTTTTTGTTTTTTTTTTCTTGCTAGTCCCCTCTTACACCCATCCTTCTAAGAGCATGTCAAAAGAATTGGGGATGAGGGCTCGGTGACCAGTAGAGAAGCCTTTCCCAGGCACACCATCTAGTGTTCAGTAGGAAGTTTTCTATGGCTTGAGAGAGAAAGTGAGGGAGGGACGCAAAGGGAAAGCAGGAACGTTGAGGGCGGGTGGAAGAGAGTAAGAAGGGACACAGAAGGAGGTTTTGAGTGAATGGTAACACACTCTTCGAAGTCACAACTAGCAAGGCGCCTGCAGCTGAGAAAAGTAATGTAGACATTACAAATTTTTCTCATGTATGTTTATCCTCTCTTTTTTCTAGTTACTCTTTTTATATATATAATATATATATATATATATACTTACCACATTGCCAATTTTCTCTCCTTTCTCTGTCTTGATTTGCTTGGATGAGATCTTTGACCTTGCTCTGTAGCATGCTGATGATGACCCAAAGCCATCATGCTGTAAAGAACTGTGCTCATCAAAACTAGCTCTGTCTCACTAATCTACACAGCCGTACACAGTGTACAATAGCTTTCATAAACTATCGTCGTTTCTTGCTTTCCATGTATTATAGACTGGCTATAGACACACATCTGGCTTTGTAAGCAGCCCATTACGCATTGTCATTTGAGTATAATTAAGTTCCCGAAAATGTATGATTTTCTAAAGCATTGAAAAAATGTATTTAAAAATGTATTTCTGTTGTTTTATCTTATTTTTGAGACTGAAAAAAAAAATATTAAAATGCTTATTTATTTATTCTAATGCTAATTTACTTAATTCATATTTGGGCATGAATATGTGTCCTTTTTTTGTACCAGTGGTTGAATGCGAAGTAAAGCATTTATTTATTTATTTTTTAAAGTGCAGAGGTTATGTAATGTATCTGATTTCATATGGTAGAACAATTTATTTCAACATTCATATGTCATATGATGATCGTTTGTTTTTATAATTTTGAAATAAATGTTTGACAATTATTAGTTCAAATGTCAAAATTTTAGCAAATATATCTTGAAAGAAACCGAGATATTTTTTAAATCTCAAAAAATATAAATTAATGAATATTTCCAGATTTTTTGTTGTTGTTGTTACATTCAAAAAGTCCACACGATGTAACTTTTGAATATGCATTTTTAAGGATACTTAGGATCAACTTCTGTACATAGCAATTTACATTTTTTTCAGAATTAGATTTTTCCGATTGTAGGCCTTTATCATTTTTTTTCTGAAGACTTGTGCTGTTCATCTTTTAGTAAGTCTCCTATAGTACATATTCACTGAGGGAGAAATAAGTTTGTTCATATTTTTTATTTTGTGATGAGGTGAAGTGACTAAGAAATTTGTTAACCAAAAAACAAAGGTCTTCAACAGGTTGCAGTGAATATATTTAAGTTGTTTAATTTTTGAGCAGAATTATCATTACATATTACTGTAAATAAACAAGCGACTGTTAGCATGCCTTATTATTATGATTATTATTATCATCATCGTAATTATATTATAATTAATAATAGTTTTTGCTGTGATTTCTTTGGTTAATTTTTTGGTTTTTATATTTTTGAAAAATAATTTCTTCTCAAGTAATCTTTTCACCTACCCCAACACTATATTCACTTTTTCCCTTTCAATGGCCTCACCTCAATATTAAAAGTTTTTTTGTCAAAAAAGTTGACTTTTTCCCGTCTGGGCAACACATCGTTTGTGTGAGACACGGCTTTACTGTCATGGCAACTTTAACGTTATCTGATGTTCCAGCTCAGAGAGACACAGGGGGAAGATAATCCCTGAATTAAACAGGATCTGCTTTAGAGCCAGCCGTGATGAGCAGGCTGGGCCCTCGCCCCTCTCCCCTGCTCTGACACTCCCATGCTGGGGAACAATGGGGAGCCATCCTGTCTCTCCGCAGGGCTGGGACACACTTCTTGCAGGGGTTTCATTTGCAAATGAATCTCCACGCTGATGAAAATGTTGAGAGCAAAGCCCCACAATGAGTTTGCCTCACAATTTGTAAATCAACTTGTATGTTAAACAGCATGATTTTTGAGGGACAAAAAGAGAGGAGGTGGGGTGAGAAAGAATGAGGAAACTGGAGAAAGGCCACAGCCCTAGAAGAAGGGAGGGAGGGAATAGAACAGTTTTTCTCACTTTCTTTTTCAAATGCTTATGGTTCATTTTCTAGAAAAAGTTTCAAAACCTTTTCCACTGTATAATTTAAATTAAAGTCATCATGTGTTCTGACACATGATATTATTACTGTACACTTAAACTTTGTTTGAACATGCAAAGAGTTTCTTGCTTAATCAAATCAGTAATTGTTTTTATATTTGTGCTTGCATTGAAAATCCTGCATAAATAATCACCTGAAATAGTTATACATTTTTGTAATGATTTAATTTTTAAATTTTTAAAATTTTAAATTTTTTCACAATGTGCTGTATTAAGATGATCATGAAATTACTTTATTCACGTGTAGCGTGGTATGAATGAGTTTGAGCTTCTGCAGAGTGCATAGCAATCTGAATGCCAAAGGCTTACTTGTTCCTGTCAGATCCTGATTGCAGGCTGACTGGATACAAATTAGTTTAGTGACAGGGATAACCTGTCCAAGATGCCTGCAGTTGGTTGAAAATGAGCGAAGTTGACAGCAAATTGAAAGTCTAATAAGTCCTTCAAATGGTTGATTTGTGCCTAGTGGACATGTAGACATTGAGTAGTATGAAATATTGGAAATCAATGACCCTCTATGAAATTTCATTAGGGCCCATTGTTCTCAGTTCATAGTATTTTTATGTTTTGATGGATTATCTGAAGAAAATGATTACCTAAGGTGGCTGAATTGATGGGACTTTGATACACATCTTCAAAGATCACTTTTAAGCAATATTGTAAAAGTGCTATTGATTTTGTCTCTTTTCTTATCTTATTTCATCATAGCTCTACATAGTGTGAAGGCCTTTTCTTTGTGTTATTTGGTATTTGTTTCTTTTTTGATGGTTGTTTTTTGAACGTATGAGGGGGATAAGCATTAAACTGATTAACAGAAGATTAACAACAAAAGAATTTGAACAGATAAAGCTGCTTCTTCAGATACAAAACATCTCTAATCGCTAATCCCCCTGTTCCCCCCTCTTATTTTCCTCTGCAGGGGACACAGAGACCAACCCGGACGTCTCCCCCTGTAAAGACTCGGGTGCCCATGTCTGCAGCAGATGTTGTGCAGAGTTCTTTGAACTATCGGACCTTGAAAAACACCAGAAGAATTGCACTAAGAATCAATTAGTTCTAATTGTGAATGAAAATCCAGTGTCTCCTTCCGGAACCTTCTCCCCAGGATCCTCTCCTCATAATCCTGATGAGCAGATGAATGATACAACTAATAACACAGATCAAGCAGAGTTGACTGACCTTTTGGAGCAGAACATACTTGACAAAGAGGAGGCCATGGACACAGAGATGTCAGGAGTCTCTGCACCCCATAATGATGGAAGTGGATGTATGGCAGGCGGCAGCCCACTCAGTGGTATTGGAAACAGCCATGGAGCTCTGGGCAGCTCTGGGTCCAGTATGGGAAACTCTGTCATCTCTGCCTCACTACCTCAGCTGGGTAACTTGACTGAGTTGGGCAATTTTTCCATGATCAACAGCAACGTCATCATTGAAAACCTACAGAGCACCAAAGTGGCTGTGGCCCAGTTCTCTCAAGAGACCAGAGCAGCGGGAGGGCAAAGAGTGGCTGTCCCAGCCCTCATGGAGCAGCTCTTGGCCCTACAGCAGCAGCAGATCCATCAGCTACAGCTCATTGAGCAGATTCGTCACCAGATTCTTCTGCTAGCGTCACAGTCACCTGAGCTCCAAGCACCACCTAGTTCTTCCCCTGTGACTTTAGGTTCAGGTACTAGCCCGCTAACCACTCTTAGTTCACATTTGTCTCAACAGTTGGCAGCTGCTGCAGGGTTGGCACAGAGCATAGCTAGCCAGTCTGCAAGCATTAGCAGTTTGAAACAGATGGCTAATGTTGCGCAGCTACCTCAGAGCAATTCCAGTGTGGGAGAGTCATCTCAAAGCCTTGGTGCACCAGGGCCAGCTACAGTTAATGCCCAACCTTCAGACAAGAGGCCAGGCAATACAGGAAGCTTGCATCCTCAGTTAGGAAACCCATCACTTGCAAAGTCATCCACACCAGCCTTTGCAATTGGAAGCCTTTTGAATCCTGTGGCTAATACCCTTCTACCTCAGCCCCCACCAGGCAACCCAATATTTTCCAGTGCACTGCCCAGTGTTGGTACTACAGTTGAGGATCTCAACTCACTGGCTGCACTGGCTCAGCAAAGAAAAGGCAAGCCTCCTAATGTATCATCTTTTGAACCGAAGAGTAGCTCTGAGGATACATTTTTCAAACATAAGTGCAGGTTTTGTGGCAAGGTGTTTGGTAGTGACAGTGCATTGCAGATTCACTTACGTTCTCATACAGGTGAGAGGCCATACAAGTGCAACATATGTGGCAACCGCTTTTCCACCCGTGGTAACTTGAAGGTTCATTTTCAGCGTCATAAAGAGAAGTATCCACATATTCAGATGAACCCATACCCTGTCCCAGAGCATCTAGACAATATTCCAACGAGTACTGGCATTCCTTATGGTATGTCTATGCCTCCTGAGAAGCCAGTGACTAGTTGGCTTGATAGTAAACCTGTTCTGTCTACTTTGACATCTTCCGTTGGCATGTTACTTCCACCAACTATACCAAGCCTGCCTCCATTCATCAAGAAGGAAGAGAATAACTCAGTGGCTATAAGCAGCCCTTCTCATTCTGCTAAAAGCGACTCAGGTCCTGCTGATACACCTATGAAGAACACAGATAGTGTGTTGGAAGAAGGTGAGTGCACAACCCTGCCTACCTCAAATGGAAAAGCTGAAGAAAACAATCAGTCCTCCAGTTTAACAACAAACATGAGCTCTGCAGTGGAGGGTACCATTGAGTACACCACCTCCAACAGCCCTCCAATGGCCACTAACCCACTCATGCCCCTGATGTCAGAACAGTTCAAAGCTAAGTTTCCATTCGGGGGTCTCCTTGATCCTCTCCAAGGCTCAGAAACCTCTAAGCTTCAGCAACTTGTTGAGAATATTGACAGGAAGGTGACAGACCCCAATGAGTGTGTTATCTGCCACCGTGTTCTTAGTTGCCAGAGTGCACTGAAAATGCACTACCGCACACACACTGGGGAGAGGCCTTTCAAATGCAAAGTGTGTGGTCGTGCCTTCACCACCAAGGGCAACCTCAAGACTCATTACAGTGTCCATCGAGCTATGCCGCCACTGAGGGTCCAGCATTCTTGTCCTATTTGCCAGAAGAAATTCACGAATGCTGTGGTACTGCAGCAGCATATTCGCATGCACATGGGTGGCCAGATCCCCAACACCCCTCTTCCTGACAACTATCCAGAATCCATGGGGTCCGATGCTGGTTCATTTGACGAGAGAAACTTTGATGATCTTGACAACTTCTCTGATGAAAATATGGAAGGAATTGAGGATGGACCAGACAGCAGCATTCCAGACACACCAAAGTCAGCTGATGCATCTCAAGACAGTGTCTGTTCATCCCCTACTCCACAGGAGTTATTAGGTATGGAGAACCAGAAGTGTGCCAACCAGGGAGCAGGAGAGGAAGTGCAGTGTGACCAAGGGAAATCATTGGAGAACGGATTAATGGAAGGAGACAGATTCACAAATGACTCCTCTTCACTTGGAGGTGACATCGAAAGCCAAAGTGCCGGAAGTCCAGCTGTCTCTGAATCTACCTCTTCCATGCAAGCTCCATCACCCTCTAATGGTACTATCCAACAGCAAAAATCTCCTAGTCTGGAGGATCGGCAGCAGAGGGCATTGTCATTGGAGCACATTAGTGCAGGTCTCATGCAGTCTCATTCTGCTAGTCCTGGAGCTCTGGATCTTACTTCAATTAACTCATCAAAAGATCCTCTTAGCATGCTTTTCCCCTTCCGCGAGCGAGGCACCCTGAAGAATACAGCATGTGACATCTGTGGCAAGACATTTGCCTGCCAGAGTGCCTTGGACATCCATTACCGTAGCCATACCAAAGAGAGACCGTTCATTTGCACAGTATGCAACCGGGGCTTTTCCACCAAGGGGAACTTGAAGCAACATATGCTGACCCATCAAATGCGAGATTTGCCCTCCCAGCTCTTCGAACCCAACACCAGTCTTGCCTCTAGCCCAACTCCATCCCTTCTGTCTGTTGGACCTTTGACCTCCATGATGAAGACTGAGGTCAACGGCTTTCTGCATGGTCTTCAACCTGAAGTAAAAGACTTGCCCTCTGCACTAGTGACCTCATCTGCTTCCACCTCTCCGGTACTTTCGACTGCCCCACCACGGAGGACGCCTAAACAGCACTACTGTACCACTTGTGGGAAGACATTTTCCTCCTCCAGTGCCCTGCAAATCCATGAGAGAACCCATACGGGAGAGAAGCCCTTTGCTTGTACCATTTGTGGACGAGCGTTTACCACCAAAGGAAATCTCAAGGTATTTATTGCTGTATATAAGATGAAAATTATTTTCTATGATTTTATGAAATAGTCACCTTTATTTATATAGCACTTTTTACAATGCAGATTGTGTCAAAGCAGCTTTATAGTGATAGCTGGTATATAATTTTGGTTGCACAGCAGCTCTTAAAGAAAATGGTGTCAATGCAGGCAGACCAAAACACTGTTGAATATCAAATGTTTTCCTGATGTTATTTCACTATTTATTTATTTTTAATATTTTTTATATATTTTTACCAGTGGGTGAAGGACACTATAGTTTATTTATGTAAGTGAGGATAGCAAAATAAAGTAAACCGTGAAATATTATACCCCAAAATTATTCATACAGTGGACTACTAGTAAAACTGATACAAATTTGGAAACTTTATTCAGACACTTTGACCTGACCATGTTTTGCTTAAGTGTTATCTGACATAATTAAGATATTGATTTTTTTCTGACACAGTTTAACTCTGAGAACTTGTCATATTTTATTACCATTTTTTTAACTATAGTGAATAAACTGTATTAATGAATGAAATGTTCAAGGTGTCTGAATAAATTCTGGTTTGACTGTGTGTTTGTGGAAAGCCAGCCACAATGGTTACTGACCATATAAGCCAGTATTGATGGGGGAAAATAATTAGAAATGTGTTATGAATTATAAAGGGGAAAAAGCACAAGTATAAATGGCACTGCACAAAAAACAAAGGTGTATGTATATATATATATATATATATATATATATATATATATATATATATATATATATATATATATATATATATATATATATATATATATACACACACACACACACCTTTGTTTTTTGTGCTATATATATATATATATATATATATATATATATATATATATATATATATATATATATATATATATGAATTAAAGGGGATGCGGAAATGTTGAGTCATTCTATAAATAGAAATATTGGTCTGAAACCTGAGCAGGCTTTAAGCACAGTTACCAGCAGCGACCACCCTTAGGAGTGGCATGCTCACTATTTTTCCAAAGTTTATCTCATGATAAATGTGGTTTTCTCTTTGATTGTAATAATAATAAAAAAAGCTTAGCACACAGATAAACAGAATCCTGCAGGTTTTATATGGATATGTGGCTGCACTAATGAAACCTTACTCACTATAGGCTAAATTTTCCAAAAGGAATGTAACTATCAGGCTAAAAAAATCCCTCTGACTAAATAATTAATTTTATTAATTTAATTTCAATTGTGAAATTGAAAATTAATATTCTATAGTGTGATTTCACTGCATAAAATATTGATTTTGTTAATTTACTCTTCTCTGAAGAAAAAAAATCAAACTGATTATGAATTAGCAATTCATTAAACAAAATCAATTTGAAAAGAATTTCAGATAAATGGGGAATGGATCATTTTAGAGCTTTGTATATTGAAAAAGTAGCATGGTTAAAATTGCACCTGGTGTTCAATGGTCACTAAAGGTTGCAACAATTAAACAAGGTACTTTTCCCCCTAAATGTATTGCATGCTTCAAGGGTGAACTGGGGGCAACTGTCAGATACAATACTGTCCAGCACAATGAGAGTGGACAGTGCAATTTTCTCAGAACACATGTCTACCACAGGACCTTTCTTTCATATGCAGACCACCATTCTCACTGAATGAATGTTACAACATTTTAACCTTGTTTTAATAATTAGACAAATGCTGCTTCCAGTGGGCCTATTTTAATACTAATTATTATAGTACTACTCCTCTTTTTCCATTGCATCATCTCACGTGTTATTCATTTTAATGTTTCCAAACCTTAAATGATGTAGCTCTCCTTATCCTTTGTTTTTATACTCTTTAATCCTTTTTCTTCTACTTCCTTTTCTCTCCCTCTCTCTAGGTGCATATGGGTACCCACATGTGGAACAGTGCTCCTGCACGGCGAGGTCGCAGGCTTTCAGTAGATGGTCCCATGGCTTTCCTGGGCACCAACCCTGTAAAGTTCCCTGAGCTCTTCCAAAAGGACCTAACCAGTAGAGCTGGAAACGGAGACCCAACCAGCTTCTGGAATCAGTATGCTGCTGCTTTCTCTAACGGCCTGGCCATGAAAACCAACGAGATCTCTGTGATCCAGAATGGAGGTCTGCCCCCTCCACTGTCAGGGAGTGTGGGCAATGGGGGCAGTTCTCCGATCGGAGGCTTGACGGGCAGCATGGAAAAGCTGCATAACTCTGAGCCCAATCCTGCTCTGGCTGGCCTAGAGAAAATGGCCAACACAGAGAATGGGACTCACTTCCGCTTCACACGCTTCATGGAGGACAAGGAGATTGTGACCAACTAGGTTGTTGTACTTGTTGTGCTCATGAACAAACATACACTCTTTAACTGGCACACACAAGTGCTCCCGTATATGTGTCCATGAAAGAGAAAAGCAAGAAAAAACTGAATCAGCTTTTGCTTGCCATTAAGACTTTATGAAGAGGAGTTTGAAAAGAACTTGCTTTTTTTGTACAATGTACAACACGTTATAGTTTTTGGAGCTTATTTATTAGTGATTATAACCTTGCTCGAAAACCAAGTGGAAATATTAACAGTTACTTAGTTTTTATGTTATTTTCTGTTTATCAGCAGAGTGAATCTGTATGAGTGTTTTAAAGTGTGCTTTTGAAACTTAGCTTTTCTTGGTAGAACACTTCACCATGGCATTAAATTATTTTCTATCTGTAGTATGTGTTAACAAAACTTGATGTTCATGTAATGATTTAGAGCTTAAAAAGTGCATCGTAAGGCTGTAAATACTTTACACTTATCTGTGCTAGATGGTTTACAAGCTGTGTAGAAACTTTCCTCTGAGAAATATCAACATTTCATAAATCCAGGGACATAGATTAGTCCTTTTCTCTCAGTCTTAGAAGTTAAAAAGAAAAAAAAAAAGAAAAAAAAAAGTTACAAAAGGGTTTCACCTCAGCTGTTTATTTAGACCTTAGTATTTTCATTTTGCTTTTTTGTTACATTCAGTTCTCACTCTTTGTGCTAATAGGATACAAAACTTAAACGGTTTTTAGATGACAACATGAAGAGGTCCACACACATATGAATGAGAGGGAGAAAAACAAAATGCCTTTTGTGATCTTTGAGGTTTAGATTTGCTGGGCTTTCAAACTGCTGCTAGGTACTAGCGTCTTTGTTTGACATCTACTGCACATCATGTGTTGACGCACCCTATACTTTTTTTTTTCTTTTTTTTTTTTTCTCTCGGATGTGGAGCAACAATTGTACATAGTCTTACTCGAAGACAAAGTCCATCTCGGCCAGGGGACAAATGATGATAGTGTTTTTATAAATATTATATAAATATATATATATGGACTGTTACATGCACTTTCTTGAAAAGCTGAAAGATCTTTTAGGGCCCAGTTTCTCTACAGTTTAATACCTACTAACAACTACGATACTGTAATTCTTTACTCTAATAATCAAATACATCAGTTTTCCAAAAGAAAGAGTGTCGGTCTTGATGATTTGTATTGTTTTTTTTTTTTTTGTTTTTTGTTTTTTGTTTGTTTGTTTTTTTACCGAATTTATGCAACCACCTTAATTATTTAAAGTTAGCCTATATACGTTTTATTTTTTATTTATTTTTATTTTTTTTCTTTCTTTCTTTCATTTAATATGTTGACTTTGCCCAGTCGATATCCTGTTTTTAGCTCTGGCAGAATTTCTTTTGCTGATGGACTATGGATTTCTTTCTTCCGACAGAGTGCATTAAACGTGTGAAATGTTAATCCAAAGTCGGTTACATATTTAACTTCAACGTGTCAGACCGCGTCCGTCAGGATGCAAATGCAATTACAGAGCGCTTCATTAAAACACATGCAGCTTCTCTGTAAGTCACATTTCTGAGTTCATCATTCTGGCGGTTGACAGGCTTCAGCATCTTTAATTAAACAATCGATCGTTTTAGAAGCCCCTTTCTTTCAGCGTTTGTTTAGATGGATTGGTTCACCGTTCCTGTCTCATAAGGGAAACTTTTCATAGAGCCTAACCCGTTTTCTTTGAGTTAATAGTTTTAGCTGAAAATATTTTTTAAATTGTAACGATTGTTAGGATGCTGATTGTTTTATGTTTCCCAGAGATCTGGTTTTAGTCCGACTGTAAATGTCGTAGCTGACATATGATATAAATTATACAAATATAAATAAGCCTATTATATTTATTTTGCGCTGTGTAAACGAATCATGGTATTTGCATTCGCCTCTGGATTCCTTATCGTCGCCCTTTAACATTTTGTCCTCACCAACAAAAGCATAAAATATCCTGTTATCGGGGAATTTTATTGTTATAGTTTTAATATTGATTCTTGGTACTTATTCAACTAGCCTACTTTTAAAACATTTAGGCAATAAACCCTTTAAGGAAATGTCACTGATAAATAGTGGGCTTTAAAAAATAAAAATAATAACTATCAATCTATCATCGTTTAAAATAAAATATATGTCCTGCTTTTTCACCAGCTGCATTTAATTTAACACACCATTGCACTTCCTGAAACGCGGAATCTGTTAATTCGAGGCTTGCATCCTCTCGCCCCATGCCGCCTCCTCCCCGGATTTTATAGCTGGCTAAATTCCCCAATATTTACAAGATCGCGATGCTAAATGACCCTTGCAAACAGTCCGGGAGCGGCAGAGGGTCCCCGCCCCTCTCAATCTGTGCTCTCACCCTGCGACAGGCGCTTTGTTTGAACAGCCCAGCTTCCGGATTCTTCAGTGACAGACCGCGCGCAATTTATTGACACCACTGAAACTAAACCCCTCTCAATTATGACATTTGTCGTACGGTGTTTGAAATAAAAGTGATTTGATTTACACCCGTTACATTTTGCTCCTGGACGAACATATTTCTTATTTGCGTTCTTTTCGTCAAGTTATTGACTACATTTTTTAATGCCAATCATTTGATTAATATTTAAAGTAACGTAATGTTGAGCACCCAGTAGTTTCTCGGATTTTTTTGCAATGACTGATATTGTTGAATATTATTAAACGTAATGTTTTATGTCTCACACATCATGTTAACATTAAGGACGCCAATAAATATAGGCCTAATACTTGATTTAGAAAGTAATTTCAGAGAATGCCCAATTTCAATTTAAACCACAATATGAGACACATAACTTGGTTACATTTCGATAAAATATTTAAAAAATAAAAAATATATTAAAAAAACGATTTTCTCAATTATTAATAATAATAAGTGATGGCTGGATATGTGATGAATTTAATGAAGAAGGGGGGGAAAGTACTGTTTTATGACAACTGGATGTTCCAGCCCAGTTCTTCCAATGTTCCCTATTCATTTCATGTTCCAAATTCTTTTATTTTGTTTTTTGTTTTTTTTTAATAATCATTCCATATTTTTAATTTACTCTCTAAAAAATAAACAAATACAGAACATTTTAGAGGATTTTTAACTAAAAACATAAATGTTATTCTTTAATATGTATTTAAGAATCTTTAGTCATGTTCTTATTTCTGAAGTTCTTATTTTGAGTTTGAAACATTACACAGCATATCTGTAATTTGTTGCATGATTACCTAATTTGTTATTTCTTTTTCCTCTTCTTCTTTTTATTATTATCTATTTCTTTTTCCTATTCTTCTTTTTATTATTATTATTATTATTATTATTATTATTATTATTATTATTTAATGCGGAGTAAACAGTCATTTAAACCGGTCAAAATGCATGGGTGTCTCATAATGTGATTTAAACTTAAAGTGAACATTCTCTGAAATAATTTTTTATGAAGCAGACAATTTTATACAAAGCAACTTAAGTATTTATTTCAAAAACACCTGAACAGCAGATTAAGAATGATCCAGAAGAGATAATATTTGTGTGTATAAAGGCATACTTGCATACTATATATGCAAAAGAAACGGTCAATACCTAACCAGATCTTTTTTTTTTTTTCTTTTTTTTTTTTAACAATAATGGCACAAAGTAAATAAATTATTAATAATAATTACAACAACAACACCCCTTACCCCCTGCCATGCAGCATCCACAGAAATGGAAACAGCTATGCGACACATGATTTGAGACCTGTTGTTGCTTGAGCAAACAGGGCAGTGCATTTTTGAGTGCACCTCTCCACCTTTAAGTTTCTCATTGTTTTATTACTGTCATTTTGAGAAGTGTTTAGTGTGCTCTAGTATTCACGCTCATGCTTCAGAGCATTAATCAGTTTCATTGACTTTTATGATACAGGACATGAAGTCAGTAAGCCGAATACATCTAGGCCACTTTATTTGAGGTTTTCATTAATTGTAATTTGCGACATTAGCAATATGCAGGTTAATGCAGTTTACTTCATTACGTTTAATAAAAGGAGTTAGAATGTGCAAAAGAACAAGATTATAATGAGCCTTTCCATACTTCAGATTGACTGGTGCTATGTGGAGTTATCTTGTTAGAAAACATAGTCACAAAATCTAATTTTTAATTCTATTCATTATTCTGTCTCTGCAGTCTGTACAGTTATGGAGATGTGGTGTGAGTAAGTGAATGATAAGGCAGGTGGCCGTTGTTTCAGTTCCTTAAAGGGGAAGGTTACGAGATCTGACAGGATTCAGTACTGTGTTTGAGCCTCAGGGAGTTCTCAACGGAGCGTGCGACCTCTTCACGTAACGGACCCACCTCTGCTCTATATTGTCTGTACTGGCTTTAGCCCCGGGGGCTGGCTGTGACTCCCTGCTGTGTTTTTGGTCTACGCAGGGGAGATCAAAGACACATTTGGGACAATTGAAGTGCTGCTCGACCGAACCACTGCTCAGCACCACACCTGCCCACCTGTCAATCATTCCCAGGTGACAGGCGTGTGTGGCATGTGGGAGCAAAGGATACAATTAGGGCAATTAGTGTTGTCTTTTCTGCTCCTTGGATCCACTGCTCATTTAGTTTTTCATCTGTTCGTTGTCTATGTTATTAGTGTTGTCCTTTATCCTCACTTTCATCCTGAATAGTCTGGTATTTTCTGCCTTTTTCTTAACTCGCTCCCGCCCTCTGTTCTCATGGTTCATGATTTCCTGAGGAAAGAGTCTCAGTCTCTGAGACGTGTACACAGCTGGCTGAAAGAGAACCTCGAGATTGAAAGAGCAAACATGGAGGAAGATTTCTCAGCCTGTCTTTGTGTGTGTGTATGTTTTCATGGCAGAGTAATCAAAGCCAGCATGTGGCATCTTTACACTGCAAGAAGAGCACAGAAGCTGCATCTCAAGCAGCATGTGTCTACTACGAAAAGATGAGTTTACACATACTGCATAAAGGTAGTATAAATGAGTTACAATTGTACAATTTTATGAAATTCATTTTTTTTTTTTTGTGTTAATATATTTTAAATATGAAATATTTCAATTATAAATTGCTGTCATGACAGCAAAAAAAGTTTAAGGCTGCTGTGATGCTGCGATTCTTTTACACAGAGCCACGTGCAATACTAAGGGCTGCGAGGCTGTATATTTTATAATATATTATTTTTAGTTAGGGTTGTGCACCATTCGGAATTCAATTGATAAAAAACGAGGTAGCAAACAGCAGAATTGAGGTAAAGTAGTAGAATTGAAATAAATTGTTGACAAGAAAAGCAAAAATGTTTGAAATGCCACTTATAAAAATGATATTTCACATATATATTTAAATCATATTTTATATATTCCATAAATGAACTTTTGTGGACCACAATATTTTTTTATGGACAATTCAGTACATTCTTCTCCCTGTCATTGCAATTAAAAAATCATCTTATATTCATGAACTGACACAACCCCGATTTTAGTACGCCTTTACGCGGTATTGCATCTTAAATCAGAATTTGGAGCAGGTGCGAAGTCACCTATTTGAAACAGTTTAGTAAAAAGCAAAACTTTCTTTCTGTTTCTCCCTACTCTTTCCGTCTCATTCTTTCTCTCTCTCTTTTTCTAGGCCCTGTCTTTATCTTTCTCTGTCTCTCACTAAATCGTGAATCAGGGCTCTGTCTTCTGCTCGGTCTGGCCGCAGGTTCGCTCTGAGGTGGGACAGGGGCCTGGCCGCAGTCCAAGTGTGCGAGTCATTTATCTGTCCACTCCTTCAGCTTTTCTCCTGGCACAGAGCGACACACACACAGAGATATTGTATTACAGCTGCCATTGTCCCTAGACAGACAGGTGGGACTCTCACTGTGGGGTCCTAAAAGCCAGGCAGCAGTGGGCAGACATTGGGTGCGTACTTTATTAGTGCACTCATGCCTGCAGAAGCCTCCTAACAGTACGAGGGGAGGGCGTACAGTAAGGTCTTGTCCCTCTCACAGAGCGATGGCTGTCTCGAGCTTGGGTTTATCATCACTGCTGAAATTGCTAGAAGTTCTTTTGTTGGGGTTTTATTGCAGGAGGGGTATTTAGCCTCTTTCTGATGCTAATGCCTTAAATTTTAGGGACTCGGAGCTCATTCTCCGAGACTCAAGGCCACAAGGGTGGTGACACTGTCCGTTATGAAAACAGTTCCCTCTATCTCTCCCTCCTTTCTTTTTTTCCCTTGTGAATAAAAGAAGAGAAGGGCTGCATTTAGGCCATCTGTGCTTCCAGTGCTTGAGTGTAATTTAATGTGTAGGTCCATTTTAAGATGAAGCCCATGTACTCTTGTGTGGTTTGTCTGTAGAATGGAGCCCAGATCGGTTTCCTCTTCCTTTAAGAGCAGTGGGAGATTAAGTAGGTTGATTGTGTTCCTTTCACCATCAGAATGAGGGCCGGTAACCTTAGCCTGCACTGTCTGCCATGGGGCTCAAAGACAGGTAGATGCTCACTCCTCCGTTAATGTCATCCCGTAGATTACGTTTCCTCATCGTCAAAGTGTCTTAAGATGCACTGTAAGGACATGCATTCCTCCCCTATCCTCCCAATTACAGTACAATGCCAACGGATGAACTGTTAGCTGTTAACTAACGGGTGTGTTAGTTAAACACGTAGAAATGTATGAATTGTGATCTGCCTCACTGTGGTATGCAGTCATTTAAATAATTCACATATTTAAATACATTTAAATATATTCTTCTTTACCCATGTTCTTTTTTTCTGTTTACAAATATATATGAAGAGTTCAGATGCAAAAGCCTCTAAGTGCCATCTGAAATTTTCTTCTAAAAAGAGCATTTTTATCAAGCTCATATGTTTTGGTTCAGTTATTTCACTTTCATGGCAATTAATAGGTCCTTTTCATTGCAATTAAAGTGAAATAACTGAACATAAACATACAAGCTTGATAAAAATGCTAATTTTAGAAGAAAATTTCAGATGGCACTTAGAGGCTTTTGCATCTGAACTATTCATATATATATATATATATATATATATATATATATATATATATATATATATATATATATATATATATATATATATATATATATATATATATATATATATATATATATATATATATATATATATATATGCACACACACAATGTTTATAATTGATTATAAGTATAATACCTTATGCCTTATACTGTTATACTAAATATAAGTTATAATTCTATGATTAATTGTTACTATTTATTTAGACAAGAACCAGTTGGTACACAAAAAATATCATCAATGAGTCACAGCAACATATGTTTTTACTTTACATTAACTCATAAAAAGAAGTTTCAAACTTTTTTTATACGAGATTCAGTTTTATGCTCATAATTTATGTTAAAATGACATACAAAATGACTTTTATTAACATTTAAGGCAGCAACTAAACTTAAGTTTTTTTTTTTTTTACATATACAGCGCAGAATCTATTTGGATGGAAACTTCTTAAACCTTCTATTAATATTACAAAATAAATCATTGTTCATCATGTAAACAATATCAGAAACTCAAGAATTACTGTAAATTCAGAAACTGTCTCTTTATCTCCCTTTTTCTCTCTCTGCAAGGTTTTGTACTTGGATGCACAGCTCATTTTGTTTTAAACCTGCGTGTGATTTTCCTCGTTTGTAAATTACTTTGGATAAAAGCACCCAGTTAATGAATACATGTAAATGTAAACTTTTATGTTTTATTCAGCATTTCACTAATCGTTTAAAAGTCGTTAAATTTTTTTTATCTTCACACAAGCCCTGCATGTTTGCATTTTTCCTTTTGTCTATCACACTTGTTTTCTGTCTGTTTTTCCCCTTTAATCCATCTCTTTCTCTTTCTTTCTCTCTGGTGTGGTCTCAGGAGCAACGGCTGAGTTTTAATATTAACCTGTTGCGATGAGGGCCGTGAGGCAGCGCAATAAACCTTGTCAGCATGAATATGTATGTGTGTACTCTAAATGGATACTGAGCTCTCTCTGTCACCTCTGAATGGTGGGAATAGAGATATAGGCCCTGATAGGTCTTTTTAGGACTCTCTCACAGGAGCCATTAAGTTTCCAGTGTTGCATTATAGGCTTGGAAAAAACCTGCAGACATTCATACTGATATCAGTGGTTCTTTCCAGTATGCCACAATTGACCCGTGCTAGGATTTAAAACACCTGAAGCTGTGTGCGTTACTGATCGAGATGTAGTGGTCCTCAAAGCGACTGACCCAGATATGTTTTTGGGAAGAGCTTGATCCAAGTCTTGCTAAAGTGAGTCTTTGAATAGAAATGAACGCATCAAAAAGATGTTGGAGTGCTCTCGGACCAGACGTGACCATGACATCTGGCACGAATAACAAATATTCCTTCTTACAAGTTAATTTTTAATTGATTGGCTGGTGGGAAAGCCTAGTTTTAACAGTCAAAATTACCCCTGCAGAGAATTTTACAGTTTAGGATATGGTGTTTAGCAAGTCATTGGAAAAAAGAAGAACATAATTAGCTGTATGTGACCAAAAGTAAATTAGGCCTTTATAGTCTAAAATATCTCAACAATCAATCATGACTATCATGACAGGAAATATTGACGAATAACCAGAATTAAAGGGATGGTTTACTTATGCTTGTTCCTGGAGTACTTGTAATTTCTGCATCTGCAGCACAAAACATTTACTTACCAATAGAAACAGAGTCCACCCTGTAGTTTAAAACCTCTAAGAGTCCTTTGGCTTTTTTATTAGATAATCGATCCATCCATATTAAAACAACAGAGTAAACTTAGTGTTTCTCATATACTTCATTATTGCAGCCATTTGACCGGGCAGCATATTATAGCAAACTGCATGTCACAGACCATCAATACGGCTCTAATCAGGGTTAGTTATGGCTGTACTATAATGGCCAAGCCTCCTGTGGTCAGTGGTCCACTGTATGATTGCTTTGTGTATGTGTGTGCGTGGTGGAAACTGGTGGAAAGAGAATAGGATGCTCAGCATTTGCACTAACAATTTGATTATGTTGTTGAATTACTGTTATATAGATCTGCTGAGGTATTCATTTCACGGTATGAGGAGAGAGCGAGAGAGACAGTCTGCGGTATGTGAATACTGTATGTGTTTTTGTTGCGGTATCTCCGATTGGAGTTTTTTTTTTTTTACACTGTTTATTTAGTTTCTGTGTGGGTGTTGTTTGTGTTCCTCTGAGAGATTTGCGGTGAAATACAACCCTTGAGCTGTCACTATTGTGAAAACATTTCTGATAACCTAGTAATGCTATTTTGTCTGAGGACATTGTGCTGTGGGCAGCCAGACTTATGCAGCCAGTGCGACTGCAGCTCAAGCAATGATAAACATTTAATTTCATTTTTAAGGTTTTATGTGATATTTAGTTGCTGACATCGGCCTGTAAACGATGCCTGTGGGTCTCAACAGTTGGTTTGTGACTCATTCAGTATTGCAAGACTTAACAGTGCTATATTTCGGATAGACCAGTCGCTTCCATTCAGCAGTAGTGCGGACACAGGACAGGTGTCATCTTCCCTGGCCATGGAGGCAGGTAGGAACCAGGTAAGATTATCCTCTCTCCTCACCACATAACTCAAATCAGTCAGCGCTATCACCCAGCTCCACAAGGAGCCATGTCATGAAACTCAACACACAAACATGTGACACTTACACCCGTAAAACATCTCCGATATTTAATATTCAACGGTCGGTGTTATTTACATCTCACTCAGTAACAGACAATCAGCCTCAAACCGGAGAAAATGCAATTCACAATAATCACTTTTACATATCTGTGGAATTTCTCATGTTAATCTGATGGGGTCTTTAAAATAGAAGTGTCTTGAGATACTTCAAAGCGTTTTGTCTTTTTGTTTTAGATTATATATTAATGTAACTCTATCCTGACTTCTACATTTCTGTAACATAACCCCTAAGTGATGTCAGATGGCAGTGATTAAATATGGATGGAGATTTGGTACATTTTCCTAGAGGGAGAGTAAGACAGAGATGGAGAGAGAGAGGAAGAAAGAGTATACTGGAGGGAGTTGGAGAGTAACCGTTTTTTTTTTTTTTTTTTTTTTTTTATTTCTCCCCAACCACCACCCCATTCGGTCAGATTGAGGAATCTCAGAGGTCCTGTCAGTGTCACCTGCATTCAGAACTAATGGACTTAAAATCAGCTCTACCTCCCAAGCTTTAATGAGTGTTAAATTAATGAAAGAATTCCATCCCCTCCTCCACCCCCTCTCTCTTTTTCTCTAATTCTCTCTCTTTCTGCTTGGTTTTTGCATGACAACATTTTCAGATTGCGTTCTGAGACGGATCAGTCCCTTGTTGGCAGTAATTGGGTGCTGGTCTGGGTTAATGCGCTCACCACCATTAATGAAAACGTTGAGCTGTAAGTGGGACTGTATGAAACGGAGAACGTTCTCAATAGCCTCCAAACAGTCACCAGGGTCCATTCTGCAGCAGGCCAGGCCCAGCTTTTATTGGAGTGAAGTGAAGCATGAATTCTGTGAGGGAAAGATGGAGCCAGTTATATTCAAAGCTGTAAGCCAGACGGTTGAATGAAATAACCCTTTTTTTTTTTCTTTTTTTTTTAAGATAAAGACAATCTCTTGGGTAAGTCAGGTGAATAAAGGCCCACACAGAGAGTAAAAATGCAATGAAAGACACACACACAGAGAGACATTTGTGAAATACAGTGCTAGATCAAATCTGTTTATTTCTCAGGATACATTTTTGATAACATTCCTTGTTTAAAAATTGCAATGGCAATGAAAAAATAAAATAAAATGCAAATTCTAAATGTTTCGAAAGCTCATTCACTGACATGCAATCCAATGTCATAGTTTTAAAAGAAAATCCCTAAATATATTCAGGACATTCAATGAGAGTTGCTTAATTTACTTTCTTTGCCTCCCTTTCTGCACCTGCTTTTGTTGTGATTAATCCAGAAAGAAGATGACGTATTTTCGTGTGGAGTCTCAGAACTACCGTATACATACTACAGTAGTACTAGTTTTCACGCCATCAAATGTGAAATCACGGCTAAAGGACAGTTAAACAAAAAGAAAAAAAAAATATTATTATTGTAAACTTTATAGTCTATGATGGGATCTATATGCTTTCATAAGTGTGTGTGTGTGGTTCAGGTATCTCTATGTTATGGGAACAAACAATGGCTATATCCGAAATCCCTATTCTTTTGGGGATATGTTTTGGTGGGGAAAACAGCTTCATAAATCATACTAAGTTTATTTATTTATTGAAAAAGTGAAAATGCAGAACATTTTCTGTGGTGGGTTTAGGGGTAGGTTTATGGTTAGGGGATAGAATATATAGTTTGTACAGTATAATAATCATTATATCTATGACATATCAGGACACAAATTTGTATAATGACATGGGTATGACATAGGTATTACATGGAGAGGGTGACTTATGAGGACATTACCCCATGTCCCCATTTTTCAAAAGGCTTATAAATCACACAGAATGAGTTTTTTTGAGAAACTAAAAATGTGCACAGTTTCCTGTGATGGTCAGATTTAGGGGTAGGGGTAGTACGGTTTGTACAGTATAAAAACCATTACACCTAAGGAATGTCCCCACAATTCACAAAAACAAACGTGTGTGTGTGTTCAGACCGCACCACCAACAGACATTCAGTGGGGTCACCATCTTGGCATTGGTAACCATCGGCAACAGACCTCTTTAATAGGAGTTAATCATGTACCCTGAGGTGACATGAGAAAAGCGGTTCTGTGTGTTAAACTCTTCCATTGAGCTGGAATTGGTTGATGAGGGTTGTTACAGGATTTCCTGTCAACATTGTAGCTGCGTTCACACAAACATTATATGAGAAAAACATGGTGTGTGAAATGGTGGATCAGTAACAATAGTAAGTTAGAATGTTTATTGTACTTCGGAAAAAAAGATAAAAGTAAGATTTCATTTATTAACATTATACTACCATTAGTTTACAAACTATCAATGAAAGAATATTTATAAAGCATTTATTAATCTTAGTTAATATTAATTTCAACATTTAATAAAACATTATTAAAATCAAAATCTGTATCTGTTAATATTATTTAATGGACCTGAGATAACATGAACAGTTGTACTTTTATTATTTTTTGTTCACTAATGGGACCTTCTTGTAAGTCTTTTCCCCTTATTTTTTTTCTCTCTCTCTATTAACAGATTTTCTTTTGGCCTTGGCTTACATCAAGACACATACTAAGTGTTAAGTCAACTGTTTTTTAATAATTAACTGTAATCAGACTGTGAATGTAGCATTTAATAATCACTTAAATGTGCTGTTTGGGAGAAAAAAAGTTGCTACACAATCAGAATAAGTACAACTACAAAGTAGCTAAAAGAAGTGTGAGACCAGGAGAGAGAGGGAAGAGATGAGATCTAATGAAGGGCTGAAGATGAACAGATTGCCTGGCAAGGGCAGTGCGGATGTGACTGCCGTATCGACATATGCACAGAATCTGAAATCTGAATTTTAAATTCTGGAGAGCTGCTCACACTCTTTAGTGTCAAAGAAATGCCATCCTGTACAGCTGTCACATGACACCTCAGACCTCACACACACTCACACCATTAGCACACATTCATACACAGCACATACCTAGCTTGTGCATCCACACACACACACACACACACACACACACGGCTGTGAAGGAACTAGTAAACACCAGTCTTGCCAAATCGCAACATCTTAGACACACATGCTGCCCAAAATTCGAATACGAAAATACGAAAATCAGCTTACTTAAAACAAATTACTCATAGGCAGCTAATTATTTTAGAAATGTATCACCTTCTGCTATTTACAGATTTTTTTTTTCTGAATTCAGTATTAGCGTAGCGCAGAAAACAACTTTTTGATTGCTAATTTTTTGACCATTTCTTAAAAGTACCAAGAAGAATCGCTTGCTTTGCTTTACAGACTGCCACACACACTTACTGTTCAAAAGAGTAATATAATATATATATATATATATATATATATATATATATATATATATTTATATATAGATATATACATACATACAGTGGCATGAAAAAGTTTTAATGCATCGTGTTTCCTTCTGGAGCATCAGTGAATGTTTGAACTTTTTTAATAGTTGTGTTTGAGTCCCTCAACTGTCTTAAGTATGAAAACACAGATCTCAAAATCCTACAGTCACTGCTGGAAAGGGTTCAAAAGTGCAAAAATGCTTGAAAACTGATGAATCTGCAGGACTTGGAGGATTTTTCTGAAGAACAGAGCTCAGTTTAACTGCTCAGGACAAACAAGAGACTCATGAACAACCATCACAAAACATAAAAACAGTCGTGGATCATCAGGTAACCACACACAGTATTGAGAATCAATGGTTCACATACTTATGAATGGGGTTATTTTAATAAATTCAGCTATTGTTCTGTCTTGTGAACTAAATGCAAACATCTTTTATGCAAAATATCTTACTCAGGACAGTTTTAAATAAAAAATAACATGCATTTTTTTTAAATAATTCTCATTTTCACAGATTCTGCAAGGGTTCACATACTTTTTCATGCCACTGTATAACTAATATAAACTAATTAAATTACCAGACTTTTGCTCATCTAAGCAACACACAGACTTACAACAGGAAAGTTAACAGGTCAAACAATGGAAACTATATAACAAAACTGTTTGGGGTTTGGGTTTAGATGACCCGAACTAACTGTTGTATAATAAAATTATAATATTTGCCAATTATTTACATACAGAAATTCTGTTTAATATAGGCATGGTGAAGCATGTTAATGAATAATGAGTGACGCATTGGGTGACTGCACAGAGAATAGAGGAACAAACTTTGTGTGTGTGTGTGTGTGTGTGTGTGTGTGAGAGAGAGAGAGAGAGAGAGAGAGAGAGAGAGAGAGAGAGAGAGAGTGATAAGAATCTTTAACAAGTCTATTGAGGGTGGCTACACACTTATCCCACATCCAGTCCCCTACTGAATCAGATCTGTCTCTGTTGTCAGAGCACATTAGATACAGGCCAACACACACACACACACACACACACACACGATCGGATGAACAAACTATCCACTCATACCACAAAGATGCTCACATCTCCTGCTCACACACACTGCCATTAGCATTAGAAAATGGGCTATCAGCTGGAATAAGCGAGATGGAAAAGAGACAGAATGTGTGTGAGTTTGTGTGTGTGTGTGTGTGTGTATTACACTGGTATTACGATGTAAACATGAAATAGGACATTTCTTGAGTCCTCATATTTAAAATAGCTTTAAAAACATACTAAACAATGTTTTGTTAAAAATGTAAAAATGCAGAATGTTTTCTGTGATGGGTTGGTTTAGGAGTGGGGTAGTGTAGGGGCATAGAATATACAGTTTGTACAGTATAAAAATCATTACGCCTATGGAATGTCCTCACTATGATAGCAAAACAAACCTGTGTGTGTGTGTGTGTGTGTGTGTGTGTGTGTGTGTGTGTGTGTGTTTGTGTGAGACAGAAAGAGAGAGAAGTGGTTAGCGTAGTTTACCATAAACACAAATACTTTAGTATCAATAAATAGGTTTCAAAACATCATAAAATCCTGTTCAAAAAACACAAGAAGCACAAAAATCTCACAGTGGTTCAAGAGTGTGCTAGCATCAAGTATCAACCGACTGTATAGTGTCATAATAATTATTTAAAATCATTTGACGATGTCTCCGCTGGAAGAACGTGTGCTCTCCGTACCGCTATGGAAAAGCCCAGGGCCTGTATCCCCACAGAGAAGAACATTTCTCTGTGCCTTTCTGTGACTTTGGAACATAATTGAGTTTAAACACTCAATACAACATTAATTAGTTTAGCCGTCTGCTGGTGATACCATAGATAAGAGACTATGTAATTCATATTGATTGGAATATGCACATTGAATACAACCTCTTAAGACAAGCCTCCTTTATTAAGCTAGCACAAAGAGCAGGTCATCATTTGTACAAAGAGAGATCGCTTTAGATTTTATCTTTCTCATAAAAAGATTTGATTGGGTTTTCTCTAAAGAACCATCACTCCCTATGTTATTCTACTTTGATTATATTACCTCTTAATTAGTTTGCATATTGAGTTGAACAGAGTTTATTGATTTCACCAGCTTTCATTTGCATTGCAAAATTCTTCTAATCCAATATAATCTTATCCATAGCCACAGAGAGAATAATGACTTTCTTTCTGCCAGTTTTCTTTTATCCCCCACCTTTACACATTTTTTTTTTTTTTTACTTTTACTTATTATCTGAATGTTGTGCTTTTACATTATTTAGCTTGTTAGTTATTTGACTTTATTTAGTAAGATGCAGAAACCTTTCTATCCTGACCATTACTGATGATGTGTTTCACAAATTTCTGTAAATTGGAAATCTCAGCTTTTGTATTTAGCAGTTTTGTGATAACATAATTTTGTATTTCATAACATTCTCACCTCGTGTGTTTGTGTGTGTGTATACAGTCAAACCAAAATGTATTCAAACACCTTGAACATTTCATTCATTATTCCAGTTTATTTACTATATTTAAAAAAAAATGTGATTAAAATATGACAATATCTCACAGTTCAACTGTGTCAGAAAAAAAATAATCTTAATTATGTCAGATAACATGGTCAGGTCAAAGTGTCTGAATAATTTTTGGTTCCAAATTTTTTATCAGTTTTACTGGTAGTCCACTGTATGAAGGATCAGTAACAAAAATATCAAAAATGTCTGAATAATTTTTGGTTTGACTGTATATATGCATGTTTCAATATGCGATTTATGTGAAGGATAGGCTTGCACGTATTTTCGTATGTGGTTGTGTGTGTGTTTGTGTGTGTGTGATGTCCGTGGAGAGGTTGATGAGGAGGTGTCAGGTCTGTAGCTGTTGATCTCACACACATTGCAGTGGCATGTTGAAATGTTAAACTATTCAGACTAATGAAACACAGGCCTGAGCTAATGACCTTCCTCAGGGAGTAGACCTGTCCTTCTGGCTCTCTCTCTCTTTCTGTTTGTATCTGCATGTTTTAGTATTGTCACCATATATAGATGCACTTGTTTTGAAGTCATATAGCTGGCTGGCAGAGGTGTTTTTCAGTGGACAGTGGGTATCTCATTCTATGTGTGTGTGTGTGTTTCATCTTTGGTTTCCATGCTGTATGTGAGAGTATGCAACCCCTGGTGCTCTGTGTGTGTTTGTGTCTTTGCTTTAGTCAGTGACTCATTCACCCCAGGTTGGATCAAAGGGCTTTTAAATGGGCCACACTGACTATGAGCCACAGTGAGTTACCCGGGGTTTACAGCGCTATCAGCACCCCGACTATCTACACACATACATATGCACAGTGATCTACAGCAGTTGAGCACTATGAATAACAGCATTGTTCTCCAAAGAGAGCTAAAATAAATCTGGGGTAAGCTGCTTTTATTAAGTCTTATATTAAATTAATAAAATATAATAATAATATTAATTTAATATAATAAAATATTTACAAAATATTACTTCATATATGATAGTAGATAATTTTTTATAATATATTTTGGAACATGTTAAATCTGACACAAGTAATCTCAAATTGCACTTTATAAGTAATCAAGCGTTTACTGTAATGGTTATATACCAGATGGATTCCAGGCCGTTTGTACGTGAACAATAGGCATGGTCCAGATCATGTTTATGTGTCTGGCAAAAGAGCTATGTAAGTTAGTATGGTATTACAGGAGGAAATGGCTATGACTAACGCTGAGGTTTCCAGATCAAATGCAAACAAAGAGTATTAGTTTTCAACATTTGTAACCGCCATGGCGTCTTCTGGTAAGACTGAATGTGTCACATATGTCGCTAAGAACAGCTGTTTTTAAACGTTTTGAGGCTACAGACCCCCAAATAAAAAAAACTGTGGCTGTCAATAGGATAAAATAATGATGATTAATCTCATGAAAAGTCTTTAGAAAAGTTATAGTTTTTTTATTTTCTATATATACCACCAGTGATATAAATCACATATAATTTATACAATTTAATTCCACATATATTACAAATTAAGATTACAAAATAAGATTCTAGCTGAGGCCTTTAGTTTGGTTTTGATCTGAAACCCAGTCCTTGTAAAGCATATCTCTTTAAACTGTACGTAAAAACAGCCTCCCAGTTTAATAGGGCCAGTCGTAATAACATGGCTAAATACTTCTCACACAGACCCTGCAGCCTGAGGGCGCCCACATCACACTGAACTCTGACCTTATCAGGTGAGAAGGCGTAAGTGACTTGTAAAGCATGTAAATGAAGACCTGTGCCCTGCGAGGGGTTACATTAGCCCCTGAGGAGGGACAGAGGGAGGGGGGGGGGGGGGGGGCTTGTTCAGAAAAGACTCGACTCACACATTTGTCTGTACTGCAGTCCTATTGCTTGATTGATGCCGCTCTTTGCTTTGAGGTGAAGACTCACAGGAACGTAGAACTACTTTACATGTCTGCTCTCAGCGAGATGATGAATCTACAAAAGCTTTTATTTTAAGAGTTTTGAAGAGTTTGACGAATGAGCTGGTTCATTTCAAAACCAATTTTTCATATTTTTCATATTTTCACCAAGAGTTCTTAAACATTAGAAGGAAGGCAGATGGACAAACCATATTAATTAATTATATAAAATATTAAACATAAGGGTTTTTTTAATGCTAGGTTATTATCATCTGCAAGAGCAAACATGAAGTATTTTCATGCAGTCGCCATCTCTCACTCGTCCTCTGCTCTCCATTCTCTTGCCGTCAGTTTTCAGCGTCCCAGCAGGCACTGAATGATTTATCGACAGGGTAAACTCTATATGAATCAGACCTAATCTTTAGTTATACAGTTTACAATGTTTGAGTAACTAAACGGTATGTGTGTACACACAGTTTTCATCCAACTATTGGACTGAAACCCATAGGGAGCTGGGGTAAGCCGCATTGAAAGAAATCTCTCAGTGTCTTAATGCCGAGTTGTAACAATGAATTTAGAATTACACCAGTGTGTATACACTGTTCACGGTAGCATACAGATGTAATAATAATGATAATAATAATAATAATAAAAAATAAGAATAAGAATAAGAATACTATAGACCAGGTTTTCCAAAATGGGTTTTTGAAGGTCTCTGTACATTCTAGCATTTTGCTTTAAAAGCATCAATTTTCCAAACATGTTACTCCCTTTTCCCAAAAACATAAAATGTAATACCCCTTCACCTGAATAACTGAGGTGTTAAAACAACATTTGAAATGGATGAATGAATCACTGAATCAGTACAATACACACATATTCAAGAGGTTATCCTCACTACTTTAGCAGTATGCATGCATCTGTGAAGTGGCATTTTTCTGGCATGTTTAAGTGCAGCTATTGTAAAAATGGCTGGCTTCCTGTTGATCTGCTGAGCAAGTGGTTGTATTCAGGCCTAAGGAAGGGAATAGTTGAAGTGCAGATGTTTTCACCCTAAACACACCCATGAGACACAAAGTGTGTGCACAGCAGACAGAGAAACATGAACAATATTTATCATCCAACAAACCATACAAAAAAACCTGGTTAAAGAGGGGGTTAAGCACAATTCTATATTGTATTACATGACATATGAAATATCCAGATTACTCAAGTTAAACAACAACAAAAAGAAAATATCACAAAAAGTGTTTAACCCTCTATTCATTTGGCTCAATGCATCATGTTTCCTTCTGGAGCATCAGTGAATGTTTGCAGTTTTTTTTTAATAGTTGTGTTTGAGTCCCTCAGTTGTCCTCAGTGTGAAAAGATGGATCTCAAAATCATACAGTCACTGCTGGAAAGGGTTTAAATATGCAAAAGATGCTGGAATATACAAGAATTTGCAGGACCTGGGGGATTTTTCTGAAGAACAGAGTTTTAACTGCTCAGGACAAACAAGGGAGTCATGAACAACCATCACAAAACATAAAAACAGTCGTGGATCATCCAGGTAATGACACACAGTATTAAGAAACTGTTGAACTGAGTCATTTTTTATAAATTCAGCTATTGTTTTTGTCTTGTGGACTTTATGTAAACATCTGTTATGTGAAATAGTTTATTCAGGACAGTACTAAATAAAAATAACATGCAATTTTTATGATCCTTCTTATTTTGACAAAATGATTAACATTTTTGCATATTCTGCAAGGGGTATGTAAACTTTTGAGCTCATCTGTTAGCCTGGATGCCAGCCGAACTTAGCCCCGCCCACAACATTTTGAGATCGGGGAGTTCGGTCTGGACTCGATCCGTAGAGGAGTAATTATGCCCGAACAGAAACTGTTCGGACCAATCACATTGCCAGGGCGATGATTGACAGATTATCACCAGAAACGTAATCAGCTACGTCATCAAAGAGCACTTGGGGAGTTTGATTGACAAGCGATATAACCAATCAGAACGCCGCATCTGCCATTTTGTCCGACAAAGCAGTCAGGAGTTAGAAGATTAACCTCGGTGGAGTTAAACTTGAAAAATTGTGCATATTATTGACGTCTTTCCGTGTTTGAAACAACATTGATTCTCATGTTCATTCATGTTTATTTGATGCTATAAATGGATTAGTAGGAAGAGATGATCGCTTCACGAGCCTCTTGAGCTGAGGCGCTGTCACGATCATGGTCACAACACATTAAAGAGCCATAAAACGGTTTTTATTGTTTGAATTTTTTAATAACTACACAGTTTGAAAGCTGGGACTTTGTTTACAGTTTTTTCCAATTGCTAACACACAATTTTTCAAACTAGTCTGGTTTTATCAAAACACTTAACACAATTCACAAAACCATACACCCAAACTGCAAAATACCTCATATATCCTGCAAAATGAAGCACTGCAACCGAAACTACACAGAGCATTATCAAAATCAAACTTTTGCATGAAATGGCACACACTTCATTCATATTACCAGATTTTTACCTAACCACCTACACACTGTTGGGCATAATGAAAAGCACCCCCATCTTTAGTATGCTTTGCCATAATACTAAAATATGTATCAGATTGTTCACATGCACAGAAATATTTGCAGATACACACACATGCTGTTGCAACATTTTTATTTTTTTTCCTTCACTACAGTAAACAAGTCAGTACAACATAAGCACAGCAGATATATTTACATGGGACTGAACAAAAATATTCTTACAAAAAAAGTAAACTGAAAAAGAAAATTTCTGAAAAAAAAATATATTACAGTAAAAAAAAACAAAAAAACAAAAAAGGCAAGAAAAATAATTAGGCAGCATCTTGCCGCACAGCCGGGTCTGGCCACAACGCCTCGTCAACATCACAGGCAATATCTTCCCTTGCCAGACATCGAGGGAAGAAGCGCCTTGAGTGCCTTATCCATCCCTGAATTGCACCCACATCAATCTCATCACATGCCTCTTCCATGGCCTGCACAAGAGGCATGCGCACAAAGGGCTGCCGGTCGTATACCTTCCACCGCCATGCCGAAAAGAATTCTTCTATGGGGTTCAGAAATGGTGAGTATGGTGGGAGGTATTGCACGAGAAATGTTGGGTGGTCAGCAAACCAGTTTTGGACTGGGGCTGCACGATGAAAGCTCACGTTGTCCCATACTACAACGTACCGGTTTCTTTGATGGTCTGCATCATTCATACGCTCTGGTGGTATGAGAATGTTGTGAAGTCTGTCCAGAAATGTGAGAATATGGGCTGTGTTGTATGGTCCAAGTTTGGCATGACGGTGGAGGACACCATGCATATTGGAGATGGCAGCGCACATTGTGATGTTCCCACCACGTTGGCCAGGAACATCTATAATGGCTCTGTGGCCAATGAGGTTTCTCCCCCTTCTTCTGGTCTTTGCTAGGTTGAACCCAGCCTCATCTATAAAGATGAACTCATGTGGGATTGCATGAGCATCCATTTCCAGTACTCCCTGAAAACAAAGAACAAAAATCACTCAATATGGTGTTATCCAGTACACTGGGAAACAATGTTGTGTGTAGTGTACTGCAGTCAATATAGTACTTACATCCACATATGCTCGTCTGAACTCTTTGTTTCTTTGAGAGTTTCTCTCAAACGGCACCTTATAAAGTTGTTTCATTCTGATTTGGTTTCGCTTGAGAATGCGAGCCAATGTGGACAGACTAACTCGTTGAATGTTGTTGAATAAGGTGTTGTCTTGGATGATGTGGCTTTGAATTTCTCGTAATCTGATTTCATTATTTTCCAAAACCAAGTTTACAATGGCAGCTTCCTGTACCCCGGTGAACATTTGGCCCCTTCCTCCACCATGGTGTCGTCTCTCAGTCCTTTAGAAAAAATAAAATAAAAATATATATAGGGCTTGGACAATGCAGCCTAAATATTTTCCCCCACAGTAGAGTACATTGTACAGGAAACTTGTACAGTTCATGAATGGCTGATGTCATACACTAAGTAAACAGGTGTCACCCAACTGATACACTATGACATGGGGTATACTACATGTGTACTACATGAAATTTTGGTTACATACCTGTTCTCCAGTCTAAAGGTCCGGATGACAGAGGCGACAGTAAAACGGCTCAAGTTTGGCTGCACTCTCTGTCCAGCCTCACGCATTGTCAACCCATGGTTGATGACATGATCTACTAAGGTTGCTCTGATTTCATTTGAAAGTGTTTGTCTTCTTTGGCCATGAACTCCTCTACCTGCTCTACCCCTACCTCTCACTCTTCCTCCCCCTCTTATTCTCAACCTCCCTCTTCCTCTTCCTCTTCCTCTCTCTGCAATGTCTTCCATTGTTGTTGTAAAAAAAAGGTTCTCACCTGTGGTCTTTTCATAGTGCTTACATCCTGATTGAACTGTTAACAATTAACCACTGAGGTGTTTGGCCAGGTGGCACATGTAATTGGCCAATTAGCTCATGTAGTGTCATTTTGAATGGCAGTGTTTTGAAATGGCAAACATGTGACTTTATGTCAGATTGTTGTGTCTTATGCAGAGAACTGTATTTAGTGAATTTAAAAAGTGCTATTTTGAAATGCAAAATGTGTGTAAAACAGAAAAGGTGTTTAGACTTTTGGAGACTTGAGAAGAAGTTTTGCTCTCTGTGTGTCAGTTTAAATAATTGTGCTGTGCATGTCATTTTAGTGTGTTAGCAATTGGAAAAAACTGTAATATCATAAGTAACCTGCTCTGTCTCTTCTGTCAATGTGTTGTCAGTTTTTTTCTTTGCTCCACAATGTATTTTCCACTCTGTGTGGCATGACAGGGCCACGGCTTGTCGGACAAAGCAACAGTAACTAAGGGGGGCGAGTCTTTGCAAAAGGTCAATTAGTTTACAACAATGATGGCTGTTGAAGAACTGAGAAGTGTAGATTCCGCCATTGCGTCCGTTATAGAAGATATCGACAGCGCATTAATTTTAAAAAAGGAACAGAGGACCGCGATCAAGGCATTTGTTGATGGGAAAGATGTCTGCCGTCCTTCCTACGGGATTCGGCAAAAGTTTGATTTATCAGCTGGCCTCGATGGTCGCTAAGAAAAGTTCTGTTGACAACTATGCGTCGCTCAACATACGTCACTTACTCTGTAGCTCTGATTGGTTGTAGGTCTATCCAATTGAGGTCTTTCCTGGATCGGTTGAAATACGCCCCCATAATCAAAGCCCAATGGAGCAGTATCAGACTCATATTCTGACTAGAATTGAGTATGACCACGTCAGGCTACTCATCTGTACTGTAGTTATTTATTTATTTTAAAGTGCCTGATAAAAGAATCAAAATATTCAGGTAGATGTGCACACCTGAAGTGCCTGATAAACAATGTGTTTTCTGATGTTTTTCTCCTTTAGTTTGTGTAATGACATCAATGAACACAACAGTAGATTAAATCATACAACTCTTTAACAGTTCAGGAAAATGTATCATAGGTTGCACTTCTGTGCATTCTTCCTGTGCTAATTTCAGCAGAACATGCTGTATCTGCATTTCCACTGGCCTAGAGCCAGCTGTTTCATTGACATTGAACATCGAGGAGTTTTGCAAACAGCAACATCAGGGATTTTTTTTGCAATATTGCTGTAACTCAGAAACATTCAACTTAAACAGTAAACTATTTGATCTAGGCTTGCCTTTTTTAATGTTATTAAATTTGTCAGTTATTTTATGAGGACTGTATTGCTTGTACACTTTACAGTGAGTTCATTGAGCATTCAATTATTCCCAATGTTACATTTATTAAGTGTTACACTTATAGCTGAAGTAGAATTACAGTGTACTCGTATACTTGTTACAACCCCTATTATTCAACCAGCCCAAATTGAGGAGATAAATTAGAAACATGATCAGTCATTTTGCTTTGGGAGATTCTTAAATATGAACATGCAGTTGTAATCTCCATAACTTTCCTAAGAAAGTACACAGAATATTCCCTCCTCCTGGTTACAATTATTTCCATCTTTTTAGAATGAGTTGTGCAACAATTAGCCCTTGGGTTTAATTTGTGTTGTGTTTGAGATGTCCTCTGATTACTGATGCCTTTTTAGACCTTTTAATATGATATAATTGTTTCCATAGAGAGTTTGGGGGCAGAAGTGAGAGAAGCAGAGGGTTTTTATCAATAAAGTATGCCATGTCTTAAGAAGTGACCTTGTGTAATAACTAATATAGTCAGTCTCTGTTGGTTTAAATTTTAAAATGATCCTAATGGACACTGACACAGCAGTAAAAAGGCTTAAAATTCTAAAATAAACTAAAATAAAATAAAATGATGCAATGAGAAAAAAGATTACTGTTAACTCATTTAATGTGCACATGTATGGAATAAATTTGGCACAGAGGAAGTGCTCATGACCTCACTCCTTTGGTATGCTGCATCAGTCTTTGTGTATTTTTTTTTTTTTTTTTTTTTCTTCACATCCCACCGTTACCTCTCCTCATAGTTACCCCCCTGCTTTCATCTTGCCGCTTACCCTACTTGGTCAGTTCTCTTTTGTCCTCGCCCTCCCCTCCATTTTGTCAAGTGGTCATCAAGGGGTCAGTTGGGGTGATGTGAGGCTGTAAAATGGCCCAAACCATGCTGACCATAGAAAGAGAAGAGTTTAATCTCAGTGGTGCTGACCTCTGACTGCTGAGTCTGAGTTAATGTCAGTGCTGAGCCTCCAGCCCCGAGCTGCCAATACCACCATGATTATGACCAATCTGCCCCTCCTAATGCAATTATCTGATCAATCTCCCATTTTACTGAATAAATAACGAGGGAGAGATGGACAGAGGGATGAGAAATGAGGGCAAAAGAGAGAGAGAGAGCGCTCTGCAGCAGCACGATTCGGAAGAACATTTTAAGAATTTTAAATATAGTGTAGGACACATATTCGACCACTGATGTAGTCAGTAATAATACTAATATAAAAGCTGTTAATGCTAATGAAAAAACAGCTCTGTAAAGGTGACTTTAGTGGCTTCGCAGAAATGTGACACAGTATCCCAAACACCCACATGTACTGATTACCAGGACTTGATGGAAACCTCTTCCATTCGCTTTTGAAGCCTTCTGGATATTTTCATCCCGCCCAGTCTTTGGTTAGTTTGGACCTTGAAAAGAAAAGGCAAATTAGCAGATAAAGATAACGAGATATGAGATATGCTTTTCAAAGAGAATAGAGAAAGAAAAAGAGATATTTCCAACAGAGGTTGGTGTAATTCAGATGTTAGCTTTTGATGCTAATCGCGTGATTATCGTTGAGGGTTCAGTCTCTCACACTGGGCTTCACCTTACTTAGCTGAACTCTATAAATCTCTCTCACATGTAAGTTACACTCACAAGAGAACATGACGAACACAGCTGAGGGAGAGCGAGAACAGCGTTTTGAATGACGTAACCAGACTGCGTTCTTCGGTGAGAATCCGAGAGCGCGTGATGACTGAGCCTTACATGATATTCAGCCGAGCTCAACCGACAAGGAAGTGACACGACAGTCCCTCGTCATTTATTTACCTGTGGCTTTTTGTAGCTTGCTTCACTGTGTGCACCTGACACCCGACTCCCCTCTACTTTTCTTTCTGTTCTCCTCGGTTCCTCCAGGCTTAGTTTACCTCTTTCTCTCTTTCTCTCATCATCTAACTTTAATCAAGTAAATGGATGCATTTAAATGCTACTAATTTCAGCTCGGGTAATTGCAATCCATTAATTAAATTTGATCAAAAAAGGCGTTGTAAGTGATTGGAAATGTCCAAAGTCACAGGGTGATTAAATCTTTTCCGTGCTTCAGAGGGAAGATATTGCCCTCTAGTTTTACAAACCTTCTGTACAGGCAGAAACACAGGCATTGTTTGGGCTATCATCCATAGAGGCGGTAAGCTAAAACGGCTGGGGTTTTTTTTCCTCAGGAGGGTCTATAAATGGTAGTTGAGTGTGGTAGGTGGCCAGCTGTGGACAGTAACAGTGCACTCTGAGTACGATAACATCTGGAGATCAGGTTAGTATAGAAGGACTGTTAAAGAGAGAGTCAACACAAAGAGAGAGAGAGAGATGCCAGGATGAGGTAGTGCTTAAGAGCAGCAACAGGTGGCTGCTGGCAAGAGACGTTACATGACGTTGTGTGTGCTGAATGAATCACAAGTATTTGTATCTGTTGTCCTTCCATGGATTATGGGAAGCGCTATTTTGGATGGCCAAACTTTATTCAACCATCCGTTGATGTATTTATTATAAATGCCCGTCATTAGTTTTTAAAAAAATACCCTTCATTTCCTTTTGCAGTGACAGCTCTTCTCTTCTCTGATGATGTGTTTAAAGCAATAGCAAACCACATTTTGTTCTTGTTCGAGAAGCCTTGGTTTGTTGGTTTTAGCTGGTCTCCCAGTCTGGTTTTTAAAAGGGTTTTGGGCATTTTCAGGCTGGGAGACCAGGTAAAATGTACACTTGCCAATCATCTTATTTAAATCAAACTAGTTTAAGTATTTTGTTCTGCAGAGATTCCCAACTCAGTAACTCAATGTGTGATTGGTTGTAGTCATCCTGAACTAAAGGGTCTTATCTTACTCGTCTGTGGTTTGGATGGACTGTTTGAGTTGCCGTGGATACACAGGTCTTTCCATTGATAGTGTTGAAGTCTGGTTGCTCTGTGAGTCTCACTGTTTCCACTGTCTTTATCAGAGCAATGACAGAACACAGGACTGAAATTCAGACTTTCTCAGGACCTCACACACACACACAAGACTGCATACAAAGACACATATGCAGACACTGACGTGAAGTGAACACACACACAGACTCACAGATAACAGGCTCTTAAACTGCTGCTGTTCTGAAAGATTGCGGAGCTCAAACCCTTATACTACTGAAGTTTGTGTGTGTGTGTGTGTGTGTGTGTGTGTGTGTGTGTGTGTGTGTGTGTGTGTGTGTGTGTGTGTGTGTGTGTGTGTGTGTGTGTGTGTGTGTGTGTGTGTGTGTGTGATTTATGAGGACACAAATTTGTATAATGACTTGGGTATTACACTGGTATTATGACGTAAACGTGAAATATGAGTCCTCATATTTAAAATAGCTTTAAAACATACTAAACAATGTTTTATTAAAAATGTAAAAATGTAGAATGTTTTCTGTGATGGGTTGGTTTAGGAGTGGGGTAGTGTAGGGGCATAGAATATACAGTTTGTACAGTATAAAAACCGTTACGCCTAAGGAATGTCCTCACTATGATAGCAAAACAAACCTGTGTGTGTGTGTGTATGTGTGTGCGTGTGTGTGTGTGTGTGTGTGTGTGTGAGAGAGAGAGAGAAAGAGAGAGAGAGAGAGAGAGAGAGAGAGAGAGAGAGAGCAAGCAATGTCTGTAAGCATCTGCCAATCCTTCTAAAAACATTTTCTGTTTATTGCTATGGGTGATTAAAACAGGTTTGGCAAGAGATGCGTGAGTCGACTGTGTGAGATGGAAATAGTAGCACAGGACTTTGATATTTTAAATTGAGGGACAAACTTTAGAGGATAAATTTATTAAACGGATTGCAAGTAGGCCACAAATGCAAACGGAGAGGCTTGCCGGCATGACAAAAAACATTCCACTTGGAGGAACAACCGGTGGCTACAACCAAGCAGCAGGGATGAGAGGAGAATGTAAAATGAAAGCAGCTGTTTGCTGAGACTGAAACTTTGAGAGAAGAGGAGGGGGTGTTGAATTTTCATGAATGAAAAGAAAAAAAAAGAAAAGCAGGGAGAAATAAAGGTGTATATATAAATATATAATATATATAAATGTATGTACATTTATATATATTATATATAAATGTGTATATATAAATGTATGTACAATAGATATATATAAATGTAAGATTGTTTTAAATGTTTTTGAAGGAAGTCTCTTATGTTCACCAAGGCTGCATTTATTTGATCAAAAATACAGTAAAAACAGTAGTATTTTTATTTTTACAGTTTAAAATTACTTTATTTTAATGTATTTTAAAATGTAACTTATTCCTGTGATAGCAAAGCTGAATTTTCAGCAGCCATTAATACATTTGATAACACTTTGAAATACAGGTCCATATGCGTAACTAATGCCCAGATAATCTTGAATTAATGTATGACTCACAAAGTCATGTGCCTCAAGAAGTAAAGTCATAACATGATTATTTATTTGCAAATCATTAGCTAATGATTCATTAAAACAGAAGGCTGGGAGTTGAGATATATGGCTTCGGCCCATTTTAATAATTAACATTTACTGTTAGTTAAAAGTGTTGATAGGGAATTAATCCATGATAACACATTTAATTAACAGTGCATAGACACTTTATTAGTTGTTGATGTGGTAATCATTAATTAATGGTTTAGTCATACATTAATTTAATTATTTGCATTAGTTAAGCATGAATTAATGCATATTGGTGCACCTGTATAGTAAAGTGTTACCATACTTTTTTTTTTTATGATTCTTTGATGAATAGAAAGGTTAAAAACAACAGCATTTATGTGAAACAGAAATCTGTTGTAGCATTATAAATGTCATGAAAGTCATGAAATGATATATATAAGAATTTTATATATATATATATATATATATATATATATATATATATATATATATATATATATATATATATATATATATATATACACACATAGTATCTCACAGAAGTGAGTACACTCCTCACATTTTTGTAAATATTTTATTATATTTTTTTCATGTGACAACACTGAAGAAATGACATTTTTCTACAAAGTAGTGAGTGTACAGCTTGTGTGTATGAGTAAATTTGCTGTCCACTCAAAATAACTCAACACACAGCCATTAATGTCTAATCCACTGGCCACAAAAGTGAGTATAATAAAATATTTACAAAAATGTGAGGGGTGTACACAGGAGTACAAATATGCGTAAACACAAAGGCCAAATTGCCTTAATCATTCATCACAATGAGAAAAACCAAAGAATGTAGTTCTGATGTGCAGCAAAAGATCGTTGAGCTTCACAAAATAGAAAGTGGCTGTAAGAAAATAGCTAAAGCATTGAAAATCCCCATTTCCACCATCAGGGCAATAATTAAGAAGTTTCAATCAACTAAAGATGTTATAAATCTGCTTGGAAGAGGAAGTGTGTCTAAATCGTCCTAATGTGAAGTGTGGAGGAAAGTTTGAGTGGACAAAGACTCTCTAAGGATCACAGCTGGAGAATTGCAGAGATTAGTTGAGTCTTGGGGTCAGAAAGCCTAAAAAAAAATTATCAAACAGCACCTATATCCCCACAAGTTGTTCGGGAGGGTTTCAAGAAAAATCCTCCAAACTCCAGCATATTCAGTTGTCAGACAAGACTGGAACTTCAAACGGGACCGGCCTTTATGGTCAGATGAAACTAAAAAAGAGCTTTTTGGCAGCAAACCCATCAGATGGCTTTGGTGCACACATGGATACAAAGTACCCATTGTCCACGGTTAAATATACTGCTGGATCTTTAATGTTGTAGGCCTATTTTTCTGCTGGAGGTCCTGGACATCTTGTTGAGATACATGGTATCATGGATTCTATCAAATACTAACAGATAAAAATTAAAACCTGACCACTTCTGCTAGAAATCCAATAATGGGCAGTGGTTGGATCTTCCTTCAGGACAATGATCCAAAACAAACATCAAAACCAACACAAAAATGAGTCACTGAGCACAAAATGAAGCTTCTGCCATCACCATCCCAGTCCCCTGACCTGAACCCTAAAGAAAATGAGTGGAGTGAAATGAAGATAAAAAGCAACAACATGGAGCTGGGAATCTGAAGGATCTGGAGAGATTCTGTAGGAAGGAATGGTTTCTGATCTCTTGTCAGGTGTTCTCTAAACTCTCCAGGCATTATAGGTGAAGAGCTGTTATCTTGGGAAAAGGAAATTGCAATAATTGGGTGCCAATAATTGTGGCCAACGTGAACTAGAGAAAAACATTTATTTCATAATAAGCTTTCTCCCCCATTTTCAATTGTTTTACTTAAATGAAAGGTTAGAATTTTATGATTTTTTTATTTATTTATTTATTTATTTTTTAAATAAAAGATCAAAAGGATAAACAATGCAAATTTATTTTCACAGCCACCTTTGCTCATATTTACCAAGGGTGCCAATATTAGTGGAGAGCACTGTAGTTTTTAGTAATTCAGAAATAAACTACAGTTAACAGAAGTTATACATTTTTAAAATTCTTTTATTGATACTAGCAAAATTTGTAAATCTTAACATGCACTGAAAGCTGATGCTTCATAATTAAATAAGAAGTTGTGTACTCGTCCTCTTTACACATTCTCCTACTCTCTCTCATAATTAGCACGTTAGAGGAGTATATGTCAAGGTGAAGTGAGTATCAGGTGCCAGTCTGCGTCTTGTACTGTCACCTAATGCGTGTAGAATGTATTATAAAAGTTCACACAAACAGTTCAGCTATTCACTTTATTTTTAAAGCTTTTTTTAAATAATAATTGAAATGTACACAATCTTTTCAAGGTGTACTGATTATTTGGTTACAGCACTTGACATTTTTAGAGTCATTATTATTATTGTGTAAAAGTTTTTCAAAAGTACAACATTACATTTCTTGGCAATTGCATTTTAATTAGATTCTCAAAACAAATTTCAACATCCTTATTTTAAACATCTTTATTTGTCATTGTAATTACATAAAATAAAGTAAAAAAATATATAAAATTATATTTAATATTTAATATAAAATAAAAAAAGCTAATTTAATATTCAGTTTGACCTCCTGAAGTGGACATTCATTTTCTGAAGGCTTAGCCCTAATTAAATGTTACACATGGAAAGAAATAGTTAAAAGCCCAAAGATGAAGCAAAACATTCAGTTCCTTTGCTTCTCTTATCAAAGCCTAATTTTCTTTATTTTGTAGCTGGAAGTATATCCACAGTTAAAGACCTTGACTTCTCCCAGCACTGGGTCATGATTCCACTATCATGGTTTGATGCCTCTTGCTATCTTCACACAGCAACAGACTCTCTCCGCTACCGTATCCAGGACACATCCAGAGTGATGTAATATCAGTCAGCACGGTAACGGACACGGGTAGAACAGCAGATGGGCGATCTAGTGACTCTTAATTATGCAGTCCTCTCTTTTGGACTGAGCTGTGGAATGGACCATTAAGCAGGACACAACATACAGGCCATGGGTCAGAACAGTAGTTGCAGAGGGGACGTGACCTCTGAGTGTTCAGCTGGGATAAAATAACAGCCATGCTGGGATAAAGTAGATCAGTTTGATTTTAAGTTGGCCAGTCTATAATTTGACTAACAATTCAATATGTAATTATTATGAAAGCAGGTTTTAAATGCATTGCTTTTACTCTGGGTCAGATACATACTTGTATGTACTTATTACAGTAATTATAATAACAAGGAACTAACACTTAACCTAGCCTTAAACCAAACCTTAACCCCTGTAGTACCCAGTATTTTCTTAGGTAAGTACATGTAAGAACACATACTCATTTTGTCCTGTCTATTAAATATTCAGAAATAATTTTTGAATTAAAATTTATTTTTATATTTTTTATCGCTCATGAAAAATTCTTGAAATAAAAACATGAATTAGCTTGACAATCAATTATTATTGATTATTATTGATTAATCAATATTTAGGGAAAAAAAGTATGAACAAACATGTGTGATCCGAAAAACAAAACAAAACATAAAGTATGAAATTATATCATAGAGAGGACCCCGTAGACCCTCGTGATGTCTAGGTCAATAATATTAATCTCATATGTAAAAATGAAATATGAATTCATTTTAATTATTCATGATGTTTGTTCTATACATTTTACCTTGAAAAATATATTTTAAAACTTAAAATAAATAACTTAAAAAACATGAAAATGATACGATTGTGAAAAGTACTGCGAAAAGACCATTTTATTTATTGTGGATGCTCTTTTTTACCAGTGACCCCTGTAACAACAGTTTTTTTTTTTCCACCTGAGAGATATTGTTTAAATATGATGAGTTGTTGAGCAGTCACTGTGGGAGAGCTTCGGGCTCTCTGTCATGCTTAACACAGCCCACTACATTGATGTAACTACCATAATCCAGCATGAGAAATCACACGCGCTGGTGTAAGATCACTGTGTGTATGTGTGTGTGATAGCCCCTTTGAGATCCCTGTGTTTTCATGGATGAAGCTCTGTTCGCTGTGAGTGTGTGACAGGGGGCCATCAGTGAGTATGACGGGCAGTGTAAGATATGAGCTGTGACAAGCGCGGCCGTCACGGGTTATGACTGCTGGAGGGGGCAAGACCGTGTTTAAGGAAGAAAGAGAGTGTGAGAGAGCATCCGGCACACGTGGCGGACTCATGCTACATTATCCGGCTGATTGAGTTATGACAGCTGTGTTCCGCACAGGGAATCGCTCTCTCTCTCTCTCTCTCTCTCGCTCTCTCTCAGAGCTGATGATGATGAAGAGATCACTTTAAACAACAATCTCCATAATATTTCATGCTCAGTAAGCACCCGGAGGCTGCCTGCTCACTTCTCCATCAATTGATTTGATTCACTGCCGGGTTCCTGTGCATACACACACCTATGCCTAGCACTCAGCCCTGAAGATAAATGGCAGGTTAAATGAAAATAATATGTATGTCCATAGGAAATGGGAGTGTGTGTTTGTGTGTGTCTGAGAAAATGGGTAGTGGGAGGTTATTCTATATCAGACTAGAACATCACAGGAAGCATTGAGATGAATTATAACTGTCACATCCCTTCACACTACAGCCCACCCTTTTATTCTTTAATTCATCAAAGTGTGAGAAATATTGCAATGTGACTCATAGAGCTCTGTTTTTTGTTTAAATAAGCATTCAGTTCAATTAGCAAAATCACGTTATGTGTTTCTACTGTAATTGAATAAGAGAACTGTTACATATTCGTTCCACAAATAAATTCTAAATTCTGTTCCTTTCTATTTATATTTAATTTTAAATGTACTGTTTTCTATTCTTTATTAATCTATTCTACTCTATACATTTTTCCATTATTATTTTTCTATTGCAATGTTCTATTCTCTGTTTCTTAAAAGTTGTTCTATTCTGTTTTTCCAGCAATCGTCTTGCACATGAAAAGTCTTTAAGTTAAAATAGGATGAGACCAGTTGAAAAAAACCCTGGAGTGCAATGAATGTGTCAAGACATGGCTGGTTGTGTGTGTGTGTGTATGTCTTTTTTGTGCGAAATGAATGTATATCTGAGTGCATACATTTACCTTTGTCTCTCTGTGTGTGTACAGAAGTGGAAGTGGTTCTAGACTCTGGGGATATTTTCATTGTTGAACAGTGTACTAATGAGTCCACTGGAGACTTCCTCTACAGGAAAGGAGAGAGAGAGACAGAGAGGGAAAGAGTGAGAGAGGATAGGACTGTGGTAGGATTAAGTATCTCTTAGAGAGATCTACTTTCAGACTCTCAGTTATCAAACCACTACTGTGTATTAATTAAGCCTAATGTAGGAATGGGTTATTGGAACTCTCCCCTGAACACACACTCAGTATGTGTTTTCACAGACTTTATATCAACATACTTCCTTATAACACTCATATCTTCATATAAATACAGACATGTCGCTCTCAAATGCATAATTAGTTGCACAGCTGAAACACAACATGCTGTTTTAATCATCATATTAAGTAATAACAGGTCTGTGTAGCAGGGTTCTGGTTGTTTGGAGGAGAGGTGGTATCAGACAGCCCTCAAGCAAAGCTTTGCTTTGATGTCCTGGAACATGTTTCCTGGTGCGAGACTGGGATCATTTTAACCGCCCCTTTCTCTCATCACTCTTTGCTGGGTCATCACTGCTGCTTCCTGTAGTTTCTGCCAAAATGCCATAGTTACTGTAGTTGTATCAATAAAAAATAATACTAAATAAAACTGCCCAATAATAAAACTGTATTAAGCTTATTTTACATTTAGTAAACTATAAAACTGAAATAAAAGGTCTTGTGTAAAATGAAGAGGAGATCTCATATTAAGGAGATCCTATATTATTTGATTTTTTTACAACCATTCTGCATTTTTTGTGAAAAACTATGCTTTTCTATAAGTTGGTTCATTCCATCACTGAGTGTCATTTCTGTGGTTTTATGCATGTATGCATGCTTGACAAGTACGGCCCACGAAATCTCATTGCAAATGATGTTGGAGAACCTGGTTTGTTTCCTATTCTACAGGTGAAAGCAACACTGTGGTGTTCGCGTACATTTTAAAGTAAGTGGGGGAGAGAGAGAGAGAGCTGGCAGGGGTGCTCCACTGTCCTGGCATTCACCCTTTGACTGAATGGTTAAAGGCATGGGTAGTTTGCCAATGTTGTGTCAAAGTTGTGCCAACATTTGTATCAGATGTAGGCCAACTGTGCCACTTATGGGTGGTTTCTGATGTCCGCTTCCAATCAGAGATCAAGAGGGCCAAATGAAATAAAACAGCTGTAATTAGCATCTCTGTTAAAAGTTGGCTGTGTTGGTTCTGCTACAGGCCTACAGAGCATACCTTTTTTTTTTTAAATGGCAGATTTCATCCCTTCTATCTAACACACACAAAAAAAAAAAAAAAAAAAAAATATATATATATATATATATATAAAACCTAAAACAAATGAAGCATAAAATTAAACCTTAACTTTAGCCTTTGTGGTTGATCTTTAAGAAAGTAATTTATACATTGAGATATCATTCTGAGCATTCAAAAACCAATATAATAATAAAAACAATAATAATAATAATTATTATTATATTTTTATATATTATACTGTATACAGTATATATATCATATATAAATACTGCTTAAAAAAACAAAATGTGTTTATACAAGTGTAACCATTTTATTGTGCTGTTCTTTCACCATTTTGTAAATGTAAATGTGTTAATGGTAATCTTTGATTTCTTCTGAGGCTGTCACTGTTGGACCTATTGATTCCCACCATGAGTCAACAGACATGCCACAGATGAGCCTTTCTCTCTCTCTCTCTTATTCTGTCTCTCTCGTTTCTTCATGCTTATTATACCAATTATCGGTAACAGAGAAACGTTTCACTTTTTTGACTCCCTGCTGTGTGATTTGAGCAGATCAATATCTCTGATCAGAGTTGCCTCTGCTGCATTCTTTATAGGGTCCAATCACATCTTGTAAAGAGGCTTGTCCGTCAGATGTGTGAATCTAATCTGTGCCAAATATCACACAGTAATGTGTTTTATGCTATGGCAATCAACAAACGTGGCAGTATATTTGCATGAATGGCACTGATGTCTTTTTATAAACCGCATTCGCCTCTCTAAACGTTACAGTGTGAGCGATGAGACCACCAAGAGCACAATAAGCCGCTGTCTGCTGCACATGTCTCACTCTCAGCGTGCCTCGCCATTGTCTAATTACGCGCCACAATCACTGGAACTCATTGCCGTGTCTGACCTTAATGCTATAGACATACATTCTACAGGACGAAAGTAGATTAAGCTCTCCAACTCCTCCAAATATTTCCCACATTTGAAGCGAGACGGTGTCGGACAACGTCCGCGTGACCCGAACATCCAGCTGGGACTGAGCTCCGCATTCAGGCTCCGTTGTTTTCCCTGGTAATTTGATTGACAGGTTGTTTATCATGCAGCTGGGGCTGACACTTTCAGAGCTGGAGGGTGCACATGTGTTTGTGCGTGCGTTGGGGGGAATATCCAATCTGTCTAACTCTCCCCCCTCAACAGCAGCTGACCCCTCCGGGTCGTCACGACTTAAGTAAGAGTGAAGTTGCTTAAACAGAAGAGCTCTGGTCAGAGGGGCCTGGCCCGAACCCACAGCTGCACCGATCTCCTCTCGCGCTCAGGCCTGTCTGTGATCCTTTAAGAATCCATACATATTGATTCAGACTGATAATAAACAATTTGATTAGCCTTCTTCTATAGGCTGTCAGTCCAATCACTCTCAGCGAACCATCCGAGTGGAAGAGGAGGGGAGGGGAAGGAGGGAGATAGAGAGATAGAAAGTGAGCGAGAGAAAGCGGCGTAAAGCTGAAAAGGACGGATGGAAGGTACGGGGCCCAGGGGCGAGAAGAAGGGAGGGCAGAAAAAGGGATCCTGGTGTGATTAGGCGTCAGCGTTTGCTGAATTGGACAGGACAGCTGAGCTGCCTGGTTATTAACTCCCTCAGAAAATTCTCAGGCTCTCGCGAGCGCGCCTGAATACTGCCATCTGGATCGATAAGCAATCTCCGCTGTGTACTGAGCAACTGCACCTTTCATTTGTCTCAGGCGGTCCCACTCTCTTACTCTTGCCCCCTCACCATTGAACAGGTGTATTGTCCAGTCAAGAGAGAGGGAGAAAGAAACTTCTCCTCCGCTCTTCCCATTTCTGTTTCTCTCTGGCCATCACTCAGATTTGGTCTTTTTTCTTTCCTCGCTCACTCTCCTTCAGTCACTAGCTGGGGTCTCTATCACCACTAACATAATGACCCTGGGGGAGAAAAGGTGAAGCCATCACTCCCCAGCACAGGCGAGCATTTGGAGAGGATTCTAGGCCTGCGCTTGGAGGGGGATGGGTTTAATGTCTGATGCTTGACAGCGGAGCAGATGTCATGACCAGGGCTCCACCTCAGCCTAGAAAGGACAAGTATTTGGCAGACACTAGAAAGGGGAAAAATTAGAAAATGGGAATTGGACATGTTTCGCTAAACACAGAGGATGCCTTTAATAGGATGATCTAGCACACACACACCTGTGTACGCACCATATCGCTCGGCAGTGTGTGGGTTTAATAGACCCTTAAACACTCATTTGCGTTTGCAAAATGGGATCCGTGCTTGGGCTGAAGTACCCGCACATATTGGCAATGTTGTACAGTTTTAGCTAATGTTTTGACCGCAGCGGGAGGGAGAGAGTGCAAATGTGTGTGATAGCTTAACGCTGCCTACAGCGGCCTGTGTGTGTGGACTGAAAAGATGAATGTCTATACTGATTGTGTGTGCAGATTGAGCAGGCCTTGGGCTGATCACTTTGAGTGATTCTGCAGGACATTGATTGGGTGGATGGATCTATTGATGAGCCAGGCAGCTGATGGGGAAGATGGGATGAACATTAGCCCGTCCTCTCACAGCACATACATTCACTTCACTAGTTCAGAGGATCAGAACACAAATGCACACATTAACTGCATGAGGAAAATCATAGAATATATGAAGACTTCAGATGCAAAAGCCTCTAAGTGCCATCTGAAATTTTCTTATAAAATTAGCATTTTTTTATCAAGCTTGTATGTTTATGTTCAGTTATTTCACTTTAATGGCAATGAAAAGGACCTATTATTTGCCATTTAAAGTGAAATTACTGAACCTAAACATACAAGTTTGATAAAATTGCTAATTTTAGAAGAAAATTTCAGACGGCACTTAGAGGCTTTTGCATCTTAAGTATTTATATGAAGACCCCAATGACTCACCATAAGCCTTATCTAAAACACCATAGTACAATAATGATTAACATTTAGTGTATTGTTTACAATAAATTACTTATTTTTGCAATAATGTCATTATGTGTCCTTGACTAGCTCTTGTTATTGACTAATGACTAATGTACACATAACGTCGCTGTTAGCCATATTTCAGAATTTTCCATAATTCAATGCACTGGTCATCCTTTTTATGTTTGTCTGTTGGATTCACAAGTATTATACAAGAGCTACATTTCGTGACCCATGAGACCTTTTAACCAAAGCGGGTTACATCGCACACAAGATACACACAATCTCAGTCTCATTTTCACAGCAGCCTGTTTGAGCAACAGGAGTGCTATGTAAGGCACAACAACATGAGTAAAGCACAAAAAAAAGTAAGGCACAACAACATGAAAATTATAAATGTGGAAGCACAATACACATGCACACTTAACAGTATGAGCAGACACAACACAAACAGCACTCTAATGTCACCAGACAAAATAGGAAGTGCAAATCATAAATACACTTTCAATCAGTTCAAAGCTGCAGTGGGTGTTTATGTGGAAACACAGATTATGGCAAACGGCTCCAATTTTTGCACATAATGATGGATAATGCCTTGTCCTGAGATATTTTTAGAAGGAATGTCATAGCTGCTGTAATACTTAAAAATGGAATATGTTTACAGCAATTATAAATTCATGGCAAACACTGGAACTAGAATCACTATAACCATATTATGAATAAAGTGATCTTGAGGTTTTTACTGATTTACTGATGAATTTCTGAGACTCCACTGGTTTCTTAAAAGCATAAAAAAAAAAACCTGTTCTTCCCCTACTATCAAACTAGGTGAATTTCCTGTTGATGTTTTACTGATGTAGACACTTCCCTAAGAGGCTTTTTTTTAATCATGTCTTTGTCTACTCTTCTTTCAAGGTCATTTCCAACCTGGAATCTATAAACCTCTGAATGGGCAAAGTTATATGAATTCTTACTTTTTAATGAGCAAGTTAAAATATTTCCATCTCAGACCCACCGATTTTAAAACGATCCCACAATCTACTGAGAGGAGAGGGTGAAATTACTGTGCAATTACTGCTTTCTCTTTCTGCCTTTCTCACAGTCAATCGCTCTCTGGGATGTGACATGCCTGTCTGTCGTCTCTCTTTGAAATTCAGAATGATTCCGACTGCTTGATATTGTTGGTGTCTGTCATTACTAAGCTTTTAGATGATGCAATTGTGAAGGCTGAGAAGTGATCCATAATCTGAAGATCCAACAGTCTGTCTCTCCATTCTGCTATCAAAAAAATCTCTGGTTCACCGTCACTGGATATTTCTTCATAAAGCCCAAGGCTCGGTAGACTCAGTAAACAAATACAATGTTTGTGAACATGACAGTGATGGTAATATGTGGCTAGGTGAGCTGCCTCCTGGAGTTGGTCACCTTTCACCACCTGTCATCCGCACCTCATATCAAACACACACAAGTACTTGCGTATGTTTTACTTGCTGAAGCATCTCAGAGGTGCTAACATGCCCTAACCCTGCTAACTTCTCAGGAAGATGCATCTGACGCTCTTTAGATTCCCTTCCAGACATGTCTCACTCTCTGGGGCATTGATATAAATGAGATGGGATTGCATGCTGTTTGTCTGAATCTTCTTTCTACCTGTTTGTGATCTATAATTAGTCCATGACACCTGCTGTCAATGGGTAAAAGTGCAAGGGAAAGTTTTAAAGCTTGTAGAGGGAAAAAAAGACCTATACACTCAAACATCACTTATTAAACAGACCATCCTTTAAAAAATATATTTGTTCTTTACTACAGAGTCTTGTTTCTGAAAATTTTGGTTATGTTACATAAAACAAACAGGATAATGATAATGTGGAGTATTTAAGTACTTGCATTTAAGCACGCAGTAGAGAGGCCATAGATTTTGCTCTCTCGGCTGCTTCTTGAGAAAGTGCATATGTAGGCATCATACAAATTAGAATTCATTTGATGACTTATGGATTTAAATTTGCAACAAATTTGATTGAGGATGATTCACCGGCTTGGAACCGGATCCATCCAGCCTTCTGCCCATTGTGTCCCTTGATTGATTTTTAAGTTAGCGGGAAGCAATCGGTAAGCACCACCCAATCAAGGCCTACGAACATAGCGCAGATTAGACAATTTGTGGTAATCAATGAAAATATTCCATGATTTGCTAGCACTCAATCGGCACCGTAAATCAAGACCGTAATGCCTGAGTTAGTTAGCGATAAAACAAGAGCCCCTGACAGGACAAACTATAATGGATGAATTAGAAGGGCAGGTCAGGAAGTGGGGGGTGTAATAAGGCTGATATACAGGCTTCATACCCACCAGAATCCTGCGCCCACACCAGAGCTGTCAACTGCTAATGGGATAGCAAAAATACCGGTGTTTATCATCTGCCTTCCGCCCACATATTTATTCATTTATTTAGTGCTCTGATGCAGAATCATCATTTTCAATGTTTAACATCCTGCCATCACACTTACACACACACACACGCTCCTCCTGAGCTCTATAGGTAACATTACAGTCATAAGACAATCAATTTACTTGCATTATGTATACATGTTACTGTAAGTGTCATTTGCATATAGCATATTTCAGGACACAGATCTGATACAACAATCTGCTGAGAGAAGTGTCTACTAAAATTCTGGGTCTCTTTTCTTCAAAGTTTAGCCCAAAATGAAAACTATATCAGCATTTACTCACCTTTATGTTTGTTTATTCCTTTCTTTATTCCATAGTGGAACACAACATTAGATGTTGTGAAGAATTATCACGCTGATCTTCCCCAAACCATAAAAGGTATTTAGGATTTACTTTGAAACAATGTTTCACTCAGAAATTGATAGTATAGGATTGAATTCAGGTTGATTGGAAAATTTTTCCCCAGTCATCTCAATTGCAAAAAGTGTCCCAATCAACCTAAATTCTCTCCTAAATACAAAAAATAAATAAATAAATAAATAAAATAAAATAAAACAAGTAGCACACTTAATTAAACATTACATTTTAATAAATATTTTCTTCAAACTATTATCACACAATCTCTAATCATTGAACTCACTGAAATATATATTTCACTGAATGCTATTATTTTGACTGGTTTATAACAACAAAATCTATTTGAACTAATATGCAGTTTTCTAGAAATCACTCCTCGCATGTGCAGTGCTTTTACAAATGTTTTCAATGTTAAAAGAATTGATCTCTAACACAGCCCTACAAACCCACAAGTCGACCCTGAATCTCATTTGGTTTGGAAAAGAGAAGGATACCTTAGACTCTTTCTCACCCACCTGGCATGTTCTTCTGACAGGTGCTGGGTCTTTGTATTCTGTTGTAATAGCTTGACTAGACTGATGCTCCAACGGCTGACCTCTACCAGAACATTTGATTCTATCATTCTCCGCCCTGCTTGGGGGTCAGACTGCTTTATCAGAGGAATTACCTAAAGTGCCTGTTATTTCATCATCCTGCCCGCCAATACAGGCTATTCCTTTAATTTATAAACCCCCAAAACAACTGCAGTATCCATATATCACCCTCTTCCTGCAAGAGGTAAAATATCACTCGCTCATCCGAGGCCAGGTGTAGAATCATTAACCTCTGTCGTAGCAAGAGCAAGGGGCTATTATGGGATGGAGGGGATGCCCGTACAGAGAGAAAGAGAGAGGCTATTGTGACATGAGCTGTCCTTTAATATACACTTCTCAGACACCGGCATGCATCAATACACTGACTTCCTGCTCCGAAAGGCAGCTGCTGAACTCAGGAATGTGGGCTGATGTGTAGGACTTGCATTTGGTGCAATTCTATCCTTTGATCAAAATGTCCTTGTTCTTTTGGGCTGTACAGTGTGATATATATGTTGCAAGTGCTAAAACAAAATCAGTCGATGAATACATTTACTACAGTCGCAAGTGTGCTCTACAATTGTGCATGAAACAGAACCGCTTGTTTGTTTGTTCACAAAGTGAGACTTTGTTGTGTGCTTGTTTGTATGTAGCCTGTTTTGCGCACACTAAGATCAGAGTGGATTGATCGGTTCGCAGTAAATGCTGCTCCATCTCTGCAAGCGCTGCCAGTTTGAGTGAGTTTGAAAAAGCAACAAGCATCAAATATCTTTACAAACTAGTAATGTGAAGTGTTTACAAACCTATTATCCAACAAAAGAGAAAATTTATGACATGTTTCTGCTCCAAACTAACTTCATAATGTCAGTGAAATGTTTGAAATAAACTTCATTTTGTGATTTGACATGGCTTCATATCATAGAATGAGGAAGACATTATATTATATGATTCTATACAGTCATAAATGCTAATGTCAATTAATGTTATAAATATTCTTATGAAAATACTCAGGATGTCTAGGAGAACACAGAAAAACATATATTTATTGTATTTTTATTGACTTCATGTTTCATCAGTCAAAACGTCATTATCTGCATTTTATTCTGCAACAGTAATGCTAGCTGAATGCTTTTGTCCATTTAAGGGATTTTGTGGAATGTCATAAGTTTTATGACTTCTATGAGTCTCACTACTGGACTTTCTGCATGAGGGTGCCCTCTGTCTAAACTAATAGTTTGTTAATTATTTGTAAGTACTTTATTACTGTATACTTATTATAAAGTGTTACCAAAACTTTAGACCTTTCTAATGATTTATAGTAAAATGAAGCAGTATTTTCAAGTTCTCAACCAAAATGGATGGATGTTGTTGTTGATATTGAGATCTATAAACAAAATTTACTTAATGTTCAGCAAGAGGTGTTTTTGTCCTGAAGTCTTTTTTGGCAAATAAAGAATATGTCTGAAAACACTTCTTGTTAAGGTTTTGATTTTGTGTGCCCTGTATGGAAGTAAAAATATTTTTACAAGGTGTTTGAACACCGATGTCTGTTCGCAGTGTGTGAGAACAACTAGCCTATAATGTTAAAAATCTGCTTACTTAATCCGCCCACAGCCAATGACGATCTGCCCTATTAGCATAGACACAGCCCTGAGTGAGAAGCACAGAGTCCGCCATTTCTGTATCCTCGCTGTAGCTGCTGGAGTTTTACAATGTCTGCGCCAAAGAGGAATTACAAGTGTTGTGTGTGTTTTGGGATGTACCAATGCACATAAGTGTCTCCATAGACTCGCCATCTGTGGACATCATGGTTAAATTTCATTTTCGAAGGACACGTCCTGAAGAAAATTGGTAAAGTCTTATACATTTGCAGCAATCATTTTGCGCCAGACCACTTCACAAACAAGGGTATTTTCAATGACTCCAGCTGAACACTGCTACTGACAGTTTCTGACATTTTCAGATCGTGAGATTGTCCTCCTGTTTTGTTGTTGCCGGTGCTGAAGATTTGCATCGTGAACTGAGCCCTGCGAAGCAGGTATATAAGAAAGTGTGCCACAATTACTCATTCAAGCTTTCATTTCGGGGCCAAGCGTTTCATAGATTCTGCTCTGCAATCATCTTCTATGACTGTTCTACAACCCCGATCATAGCGATGATGTGGTCGAGACTTGAATACCTCAATAGAGGTGGAGTCCCCTCTGCTATGTCCCATTCTAGTTCTTCTGCCCAGCAGAGGGCTACTTATTTGAATACACAGGGTGACCTGAGGATCACAGTGGGGGCTCTCCCACCGAGTCAGCTTCTGTGGCCCCTACTCCTCTAGCGCATCGCAAGCTGTGCAGTTTCTGGCTGCAATTGCTGGTCTTTCTCATGGGGGACTGCATTGGAGGGTGGGCTAGAGTCCTCTAGAGATGAAGATTCAGCTGTGCTGCCCCCTTTGGGGAGAGTAGTGGTGTTCAAGTCTGACCCAGTGCTGATGGCCATGCTTTCTCAGACCGCTGAGAGCATCAGGCTCGAGTGGAGGCCTCCACAGTGTCCCAAACACTTGAGGCTGGATGATTGTTATCTCAGGGTGGCGTATGCTGAACAGAACCATCCCGCTCCAGTGTCTTTCTTCCCGGAGGTGCATTAGGAGGTTACGAAGTCATGGAAGGCACATTTCTGCCCGAAACTGCTTCAGCACCTCCTTTGCTCTCATTTCCCTCAATGGTGGGATGGCCAAGGGGTACATGAAGATCCCCCTAATGGAGCATGCTATTGCAATGCAGTTATGCTCGCCTGGTGGGGTAAACCGTGTCTCCCATCCATGAGGCCTGTAAGTTCTCAACCATGCTAACAGCCAAGGCTTACATATCCACTGGACAGGCCACCTCTGCCCCACATCTGGGTCATTGCTGAAAATGAGTTTTCACAGAGGTAGGAAGAGCCAAATGGGAGTATGTGTTCCAAAGCCCTTTTCCCTAGCTTATGGTGCTCTCTCCTCACACACACCAAAAACTCTGTCAGGGAACAGTTTTCAAAGGTAGTCTGAAACCCATGGTCAGTGGATAAATCCAATAGCTCCCACCTCAGGTGCCACGGTTGCTTTGGGAAAGTGTAAATGGGTTTCTAACCCAATCCAGTTGCACAGACTTCTCTGTTTCATCAGGGAAGTATGATTTGAAATTAGAAATCACGTTAGCTAAGTGTCCATCCAGAAAGGTTTTTACTGTGTCTCTCTCACTTACGACAAAGCTATCAAACTGAGGAAAACAGCTATAATCGCCATCTGCACACAGTCTCTTCCACAGCTCCATTTTTTTAAGAAAACCACTAATTCGGTCTTAAAGTTTCAAAATCGTGGTGTACCTGCCTTGCAGACTGAGATTCAACTCATGCAGTTTAGTAAAAATATCTGCTAGATACGCTAATTTGGCAATCCAGTTATTGGCCTTAAACAAAGTGGCAAGAGGAGACTCATTGCCTGACAAAAAGCAACACACCTCATTTTGCAGCTCAACCAGCCTATTCAGTACTTTGCCTCTTGAAAGCCAGCAGACTTTGGTGTGTAAAAAGAGTTTGGTGTTTTCAAATCCCATGCCATCACATTGTCAGGCTGTGCTCATGCAGGAAGATAAAGGAGAACAGGTAAATATAAAAAATTCAAGTTTAATCCAAAAGGCAGGCAAGCAGGGATTAACACAACATTACAAGATAGTTAACGGACAAAGAACATAACTGAAACAGGAACTTATATACACACAGGGGAATTAACTGAAAACGTGCAGCTGTGAAGATGATTAGTGTCCATAATAACAAATGCATGTGCGCAGGTGAGGAGCAGGAGGGATGCTGGGAAATGGAGTGCTAGTGCTGGTGACCGTGACATTACACCCCCCCCCGGCAAAGCGCGTCCTCGCGCCGAAAAGGAACATCAACAGGGAGGGCAGGAGGGGGTTCTGGAGGCGGGCGAAGTGATGGTGTTGAAGGGCAGGTGGAAGGCTGAGGAGACGTGAAGGTGGTGCTTGGACGACGATCCTCTGGCGGTGATGGAGATGATGGACCGATGGCGCAGATCCAGAGCTCCCCAGTGCCGAAGGAGGGAGGAGCCCAGATGGTGACTTGGCTGACGACAGCTGGGGGATGACCGACGGAGGCATGGCCGATGGATCCGCCGGCACAGACGGAGAAGTAATAGAGACGAGCAACATTGCTGGTACTGGAGACCCCGGCGATGACGCGGAGACGACCGTTGAAGGCACAGCCAGAGTACCCGAGGGCTGAGGTGGATTCGGTGTGACAGAGGACAGAGGCGACACTGAGGGAAGGAGGAGTCCACTGACGTCATAGGAGTGGAGGGACAGAGTGCAGCGAATGGACCGCAAGTCCGTGAAGGGAGAGGTGTGACAAGGGACCAAGGGGGAGCCGGCAGGACAAGGGAACCCAGAGGAACCGGAAGTCCGATGGTCTCTGGTTAAGCCGTAGGTGGGAGGAGCCCCGACGGAACCGACAGGTCAACAGGCCGAGATGGAACGAGGATCCCAGAGGTTGGAACAGCAGGATCCTCCGGTGATGGCGCTGCAGATGGACATGCGACCTGTGGCTCGACGTCAGAGCGGGGCTCCCACGGAGATGACACAGGGCTGTGGACCTCCAGCAGCGGCATGGTTGGAGGACTGACTGAGCTCTGGGGTGAAGAAGGAGGTGTTGATATCGACAGCGTAATGGTGAATAATATACAGTCTTTACAGTAATTTATATTGTCCAGAAACGATGATGAAGATGATTATACTGGGTGGGAAAGGGTGGGAGATGGAACTTCCTCAAAGAAGTTGATCAGCCAGTACTCATCCTCTGTAGTTGTGACTCCCTTGTCTGCTGATGTTGCTGGCTCACACCCCTGGTTAGACTTGCGGTCGGGCTGCACGTCCGGGGCGAGGGTCAGCTCTGTCCTCTCTTCCTCGGGCTCTGGCTGACGTGTCGTGGCAGGTGCTGGCTCACCGTCTGCGGGGGGCACACGCGAGTTCTCCGTGGTCGAGGGTGTTGCTACGGGCTCTGGGTCTGGCCGTGCTCCAGATTGAGGCGCGACGCTCTCCAGAGTCCGGTGGTGTCTGGGAGGTCGAGAGGTTGTGGGAAAGTACCCCCGATCCGGAACAAAGTCTTGAGGGTCTCGTCGTCCAGGGTGCTGTTGACGGCCAAAAAAATAAAGTCCTGAACAAAAGAAAAAAGGTCTGGGCTCTCTTGAGCCCGGACGAGCATTACAGCTTCTCGTCCATTTTGGGTGGTCCATTAATCTGTCAGGATGTGTTCATGCAGGAAGACGAAGGAGAGAACAGGTAAATATCAAAAATCAACTTTAATCCAAAAGGCAGGCAAGCAGGGAATAACACAACATTACAAGACGGTTAACGGACAAAGAACAGAACTGAAACAGGAACTTATATACACACAGGGGAATTAACTGATAAAAAGCAGCTGTGAAGATGATTAGTGTCCATAGTAACAAATGAATGTGCACAGGTGAGGAGCAGGAGGGATGCTGGGAAATGGAGTGCTAGTGCTGGTGACCTTGACACACAATCTCCAAAACAGACTTGCATTCAGTGGTCATGACGAAGTTTATTGCCTTGACAGCATCATTCAAAATGGAATTAAACTCTGGGCTCATCTTCTTTGATGCCAGGGCTTCTCTGAGTATAACACAGTGTGTCCACAGGATGTCAGGATTCTTTTGCCTTATGTGTGCGATGAGGCCTCTGAAACAACCTGTCATTGATGCTGTCGTGTCAGTGCACATGCTTCGTAGCCACACAGGTAGACCCATTTGCCTCTTTGGACACGTCCTACTGCCAGTTGTTTTACTCCCTAACTGAGGGGACCCTCAGCACAGATGCGCTGGCACAGAGCTGGTCCTGGGGCCTATGCAAGTATGCGTTTCCTCCAGTCAGCCTGCTCACACAGACACTGTGCAAGCTCAGGGAGGATAAGGAGCAAGTCTTGCTAGTTGCGGCGTACTGGCCCAACCAGACCTATTTCCCAGAACTGATTTCTTGGTGCATTCTTCTGTGAAAGGAGCTGCTTTCTCAGAGGCAGGGCACCTTATGGCACCCACATCTAGACCTCTGGAACCTCCACGTATGGTCTCTGGGCGGGACATGGAGGACTTAAGTGATCTACCCCCGACGGTAGTAGACAGTATCACTTCAGCGAGAGTGCTCTCTACAAAATGCACTTACACTTTGAAGTGGAACCTGTTCGTCGAGTGGTATTCTTCTCACCGAAAAGACCCTGGAAGTGCCCATTGAGAACTGTGAGAACTTCCTGAAAGAAGGTTTTGGAGTGAAGGCTTCTCCTTCCACCCTGAAAGTGTATGTTGCTGCTAGCATGGCACATCATGATGCAGTAGAGGATGATTCTCTGGGGAAGCACACACTGATCATCAGGTTCCTGAGGGGTGCAAGGAGACTAAATCCTCCCCGCCCTCACCTTGTACCCTCTTGGGACCTCTCCCTGGTCTTATCAGCCTTGCGGGGAGCACCCTTTGAGCTGCTGCAGTTGGTGGAGCTTAAGTTCCTGACTCAAGACAGCACTCCTGACTGCACTCGCTTCGGTCGGGGGTAGGGGACCTGCACACATTTTTGGTCAACGAACCATGCCTAGAATTCGGGACGGCCAACTCTCACATAATCTTGAGACTCTGGCCTAGATATGTGCTCAAGGTTCCCACCATCTCTTTCAAGGATCAGGTGGTGAACCTGCAAGTGCTGCCCTTGGATGGGATACGAGCACCTATCTAGCTCCCCAGATGGGTTCCTCGCCCGGCGATCCTAGAGTTCCTCCATAGAGTTCCTCCAGCTCCCTTGGCAGTCAGGCATGGCATAGGCATCCGATGCTAGGTCTAACATTCAATTGTATGTCCAGAAGGTCAGCCCCTGTGCTTGACTAGGTTCCCATGTGTTGTGATTCCCCTAGGGATGATCCCACATGTGTATTCTTCCATGGTATGGCTTCTCTGTCGGCAAGCCTGTGTCTTTCCCTTGGCAGAGCATGCTCTGCTGTCTATGTGGCCTCCGTAGCATTCCTTTCCGCTTGGAATAGGCATGCTCTCCCAGTGTCTAGGCATGCTCTCCCACTATTTCTCTCACTGTGTGGATAAGAAGGAACAGCAGTGATAGACTTTCTCCGTGTACAGCCCTGTCATTTCTTCAGCCCCAGCAGGTGCGGGGGGCCAGATAGGTGACGCAGGGACAGCTATTGCGGCATTTTGGTCAATTCAACATTTCAGTTCTGACATAACGCCTCCGTTCCCTCCTTCAGAGAACAGGCTTGTTGACTTTTTCAACATTGATAATAAGTACTAAAAATTTAAAGCACTGAAATTCAACTTTGCCATCATATGAATTTATTACATTTTAAAATATATAGAAAATAGTAATTTAATAACATTTCATAATATTACTGTTGTTTACTGTATCTTTGATCAAATAAATGCAGTCTTGGTGAGCATAAATGTTTTAACTCTCACGGGCTAGTATGTAGTGCAATCTAACAATAAAGATGCGTGACACAGAATGACAAAATGAGGAGATTTTAATGAACATGGAGATGCTAGACAACACAACACAACTACCATTAACATTAACACAAGACCCAGGACTATGAAACCAGAAGGCTTAAAAACACGGGATGGTAATCAACAGAACAGGGAACAGGTACGAAACTAATTAGAAATCATGACAACAAATGAACGAGAACACAAATACGACAAAGAAAACCATGACTAGAAACTAAACATAAGACAATTAAACTAAACATGACCATGACAAGAGTCTAATTCTTCTGTTAAACTTGTACATTATGCTGCATTCACGGCACATCATATTTACTGCAATCTTGAGATGACAACACGTGACATTATATTTGGAGCTGTTCACGTCCTTGGACTGGGAATTATGCGTTTCCATGGTACCACCATCAACGCCTAAATGAATCTACAGCAGTCAGGTGGTACAGCAGCCATGTGGTACTTTTGGGAGCTTTCAGAAAACTCCCAGCATACAAGCTGTAATTACGAGTTCTACGAGCACGTGAATGCTTTTTACAAGCTAGAATCTCGTAACTACAGGAATTAGGAGGCCGCGTGAACGCACCTTTATTTAAGCTGTTGTTTTTTATTTACTTTTTTTTTTCATTTCAATCACTGTTTTAGGCATTATATTTCCATGCTAACAAAGTTGTACATATACATTTAACTAACAGAAAAAATTAGTTAACACACATTGTTTATGTCTTGTCTATTCCTTTGTAAGTGCTTTCGTTTTATCAAATATTTGTGATAATCAACATGTGCTGTCAATTGACCTTAATGCTTGCCATTATATGAGAGAAGTTTACCAAAGGACAGTATGAGAATCAGTCTCCTGGAAATCTGTGTTGTAGTACCATTCTGCATTTAACAAGACCCCTGTGAGATGAGAATGTGCTTCAGCAATCTGTCTGTAGCTGTAGTATGTTGATGTTACAGTAAGGGCTTGCCTGACTTTGCTTACCCTTGGAAAGCTTCTTTCTCCCTATGATCCAACATCTGAAGAGATGATAAAAACCCCCTGGTAGCCTCAGAGCAGCTGCCTGGCTTAACATTGTCAAAAAGCTTTTTTTACTCCCCTCATCGCTTCAACCTCTGGTGTGTATTTTATTGAGCCGTTCTCATCCCTCCCAACTGCATAAGCTGTGTTCAAAATGTATTTCCCTGCTCATTAAAACAGTCAGGCATGCACACTACATATACACTTTTTTGTTCTGAGAATGGCTCAGGCTATGATTGTTCTCTTAACTTACTTTTAAGTTTTCACATGAATGAACTTCATTAATATTCTATAACTTTGATAAGTAAAAGTTAAAAACCATCTGCAATATTTTTTAATTGTTTGTCTTTGTGCAGGTTCATCAGACACAGCCAAACCTTTTTCAGATGCCTAAAGTAGTTTGAGACACGCATCTCCAGTCCAGACCCTTGAGTTCTGTTGCCTCACCTGTTCTCAGGGTTGCATGTTGCCTTTAATAGCAGTATGGCTACAATGGTGGGGATGTTAAATACTGTTCATGGGGCATAACTGTGTGTTGTTTTTTAAATAATTATTCACAGAAAATTAAAATGTTAATTTGACGACCCTGTTAATAATATACGGTACATGGATTCTTTTAAAAACAGCAATTTTATTGACCAACTTTATGGAGCATCATCATATCTTGAGTTAATTTAGATATTAATTGTTGACATTTCTAAAACACTCAGTAGCTATTCAGTAATTTGTCTGGTGGCTGAGGTAAAGTGGTGGAAGGAAGGACTCTTGAGACTTGAAAAGGCTACATTTAAAGCATTGCACTTTTGGAATCCCATATGCTCCTGCACACCTTATATGTCTTCACCGATGATGACCTGCTAAACTCAGCCTCATGTGTAAAAATGCACCAGCACAAATCTTTCAAAACATTGGGCAGACCTTTTCTTCAATGCATCAAGACCAAACTCCCTAAGCGCCCTCACAAGGGTACAGACAGCTCCCAGTACACTTCAGGGGCTGTTTTCATCTTATCTCCCATCATACAGAGCAAATATCAAAAATGTGATTTGAATGTCAGAGAAAATGATCGCTGAAGGACAAAGGAAAGAGGTAGGCTACAAAATGACAAACTCGTTCAACAGCACATTCGGTTTTCTTTTATTGGAATCAAACGAGCCGTCTCCCTCTCTCTTTCCAGTATTCCCTTATGTAAAGACCTCATGACTAAGAGAGGGAGAGAGATGAAGAGAAAGCGAGGGAGGGAGAGAAAGCCCTCGCTTCTCCAGACAGTAGGCTAACAGCCCAGAAGGTTAATTGAAGTCTGGGAGAGTGACTTTGGTGGCCTATCTTTAACAGGATGACCTATAAATGTTTAAATGTTTGATTTCTGCTTAGCTATAGAAAAATGGATCTTGTGATCTTTTTTTGCATGGCTAATGTCCTTGGACAAGGACTTTGGACAGGTTATTGAGTTAGTGCACTAGATAAATCTGAACACCAGTCTTACATTACTCAACTAATGAGCTAATGAAATTTGAAAAATCAGTGCACTTCCTTTAGGGGATTGGACAGGAACCGAGACATTAGCAGGTGGCATGGAGATTGTTTGGAACTTTGAAAAATGCCCTGACTTATAGGGGAATCATTCAACAGCGTTTCATCCATCAGTGGGAACCTACAGATATTTCAAAGCCACAAAACTTCAGGCCTATCTGAGAATGAAATCTGCAGAGCATCCTAAATCTTTAAAAACTAATTTAGTTAATGACTTACCGCTGGCGATTAAAAGCTCTGCCTCCAGTTATACTGGCCTACTGATCAAAGTGTTTCATGATTTACTCTGCAGCATTTGTGTGTCTCTGCGTGTTTGAGTGTGCGCGGGCACGCACATAATCCTCCTTTTGCATCCTCGTCATTTGCGAGATAACCTTGTCATCGATCCACAAAAAAATGCCTGTAGATGAAACGTGCATTCTTGAGTTCTCTTAATCAAGAAGCTTATTGATTATATGACTAATGATGGGCCATTAAGATATGGCTGAAATGAATGGTCTGTCGTATCATACTGAGCTCTCAGCTAATAGGATGTTTCAATCAAGAGATGTTCATGATATCGCTTCTGTTACAACTGCTCTCTAATTTTATCTGTTCTTTAAGATAAGTTAATGTCCTTGTTATGTCTAGAATGCTATTGATTTGCCACCGCTTGGGTATTACAACGCTATTTCATCTCTTTTCCTCTGAACATAAAAGTATGATATGCTCGGGAGGGGGGCAGAAGCAGTGGACAGGTGTGCTAAATGACTGACCAAGCAAATGTTTCACTTCCTGTGTCTTTCATATATTTTACAGGGACTTTTCCATTTAGTTTGTATATACTTGTGTTGATTAGGAACCATTTCAGTGAGAAATGAAATTTAATTTAAACAAGCACAGCTGAGAAAAAATACAGGTTAAAGAGGGTCGGGCAGTAAAATTAGAAAAGAAGAAAGAAGAAAAAAAAAAGGTTCAGTCACAGGCGTACTTTGTTTCGGTTCCTAAGATTACTAGTTTTCTCTTGTTAGCATCATATGAGCTGTAAGTTGATTGCATCAGATGTGTTAATTGTTGTTTATATATATATATATATATATATATATATATATATATATATATATATATATATATATATATATATATATATATATTAGGGCTGTCAATCATTTAAAAACTTTAATCTAATTAATTACATACTCTGTGATTAATTAATCTAAATTAATCGCATATATAATTTTTGCTGTGAAAATATTAAATGCATTTTTGTTATTATTAAATTCCTGGGTCAAAAATGGTCTTCGGTGGTGACGGTCTTCGGTGGTGACAGACATGGTCATCCACACAAACAGTAAAAAGTGTCCTACCCTCGTGATCTGCGAGCCCGATACTGACAATAAAGTACCCGTCACTCTCACTGTAATTCTTTCTTGCCCTCTTTGCAAAAAAAAAAAAAAAAGAAAAGAAAAAAAAGTGATTTTATAGCTTTGTAAGAGAAGATGCTTTTTTTGCTAAACCTGAAAAGTATTAAAAAATAGCATTTCATATTAACTAATAATATAATTTTCTACCATATACAATTGAATGCACCTAGCTAACAACAACTTGCTTTGTTCTGGTTTCACCTCAGTCCAGTCTAAACTAACTGATTTTATAGGTAGGCCTAATTTACTACACATTGTCATTTAAATAACCTGAAAATATTGTGGATTATTAAGGTTAATTTTACTAACCACTCTTGCTAAATGGGGTAAGCGCACTTATGTTCTCATTTCAGAGTTGTTTGAGTAAATGATTCATTATAGACCGTGTGGACAGATCAGTTGTTGTCATGATTCATTAAAATTAATCTGTTCAAATGAGTCATTAGGTCACGAATTGGACATTAGCGGACATTGACGCGTTGCGTGCGAATCTCGACTGTTAGGCTATAAGGATATCTCAAAATATTTGTCAACACAGAAGACACTTCACCACTGGATAGGATTTTCTTTTTGTTTACTGAAAGTGAGGTTTATGTCAGCTGCACGTGCAGGGCGCCTGTCAGAGAAGATGAGGTGACATTCTTTTGAGCACTATTTACACCCAACGGTTATTCAGGAAAAACATTCTCCGAATGTGCCTCGTGAAACATGGATTCGGTCTTACGAACTTTTAGCATTGTGTCAGTAGTAGGGGTGTAACGATACGCTCAGGTCACGATACGATACGTATCTCGATACGGAGTTCACGATACGATACGTATCACGATATTTTGAACAAAATGAAACTGAAATTCAAATTAACAGTTGAATAGGGCTGTCTGTCACTAAAAAATTGTTTTTAAATCTAAACTTAGGATAATGAATAGGGGCTGTTCACATATCGCGTCTAAAAACGCGTGGAAGGCGCGGCCGCACCGCTTCTCCTTCTTTCCAAAGCGCTTGCGCTCCCGTGGCGTCGGTCGTTGCTATGCAACCTTGAACTGGGCTCTCCAAGAGCTACAGAGGATGTTTCTGCAAAGGATAAATGATTTCTAGCCCCCTTGCATTAGTTTTACTACGAGATATATTGATGGAGATAAGATATAAAAACCACCATGTACAGCTATGATCAGCTGTTCGGCTGAGCTTTTGATGTTTTGTTACGGAAAGGCCATAGCTGATCGGTTGATTCTTGTCGCACGACCTGCGGTGCGCTTGCGGCATTCTGAGAAGTTGAGAATTGCATGCGCATCGCGACCGCGTTGATCCCATTATGAGCGCACCTGCCGCGCGGCTACATTTGAAAATAATAACTGACTTGCACGCGGAAAAGACGCAATATGTGAACGGCGCCACAGAACTTCTTAAATCAAAGCATCGCAAGCGTCTTTTGCTTTTCTGTGAGCACAGCTGTTGCTGTGCACTGCGGTGAAAGAAAGCCACGACTTTTCTCACGATACCATGCAAGAGACTGACATGAGAAACGTTTAAACCTGCTTGCAAGATTCAATGTGTGCCCGAAACACTTACTGAACTAGAGAGCTGATTGAGACACACCATCTACGATAAATCGTTACACCCCTAATACTTATAGTAATTTAAAAATGTGGTAGCATTGGATCTGGACAGGAAGGATAACTCTGGGAGTTGGAAGGGGTGTGTCGCGATTCTGCCTCCTCACATCGCGATACAGGTTCGTGGACCTGCGTATCGCGATTTCGATTTCATATCGCATATCGTTACAGCCCTAGTCAGTAGATTTAGATATAATGTGTGAGGTAGAGAGAGTGCAAAGACGGTGCTTACTTTCTCGTGCGCACGAGGGAGGAGCTCTGCTCGTTCTGTCCGTCAGCGCAGCAGTCATCTCCCTCCTTAATTTTACAGTCGAATGGTGGCTAGAACGGCTCCAGGTTCAAAGGTCAATACAGAGTAGATTAATCTGGGTTATTTTTTTTAACGTGTTAATCGAAATTAACGCGTTATTTTGACAGCCTTAATATATATATTATGGATGTTCATAGTGGTTTGAGGCAAAAGAAATTTTAAGAAAATCTATAAAATAAATATAATAAAATTAAATTAAATATCTAATATAGTACAAAATAATAATAAAAACAATAAAACTATATACATTACCTTTAAAATGTTTGGGGTCGGTACGATTTTTTTAAGGAAAGAAAGAAATTAACACTTTTATTTAGCAAAGACCCAATAAACTGATCAAAAGTGTCAAGACTTTCACATTGTTAGAAAAAGATAATGAGTAATATTGAGTAATATTGATCAGCACAACTGTTTTGAACATTGATAGTAATAAAAAATGTTTCTAAGCCAATTCTAGCACCAAATCAGCATATTAGGATGATTTCTGAAGGATCATATGACACTGAACACTGGAGCAATGACTGTTGAACATTCAGCGTTGCCACCACAGGAAAAAATCATCAAAATATAATATATTAAAACAGAAAACAGTTATTTTAAATTGTAATAACAATTCACGAAATTACTGTTTTACTGCATTATTTGATTATATCAGATGAGCTTCAGACTGTTTGCAAGACTTTGTTGACTTCTGCACTGTTTGTGCAGACCGCCGGCCCTCCAGAGTGGTGTTGGTTTTCACAACACACAAAGGCCATAAGTGGTGTAAGCTTTGTTTAACGAAGAACATTCAATAGCTTGAGGATGGGGTTCAGCTACATCCCGGGCCAGAAGGGAAGCACGACAGACATCCCAGGGGCGTGTGTGTAACCTTCACTATTGAAGGGGTCTCTGACAGTTTCCACATGGTGTGAGGGGGTGTGCATGAAGTCGGTGAATGAAGACCACTACAAACATGATACCAGATGCACTGCAGACCAGGTGTCAAACAGCCAGTACCCAGAATGCACCACTGCATGTCAGGGGACATCTATAGACTAGGAAGAGGTGTTCAAATGAGTGAGTAAAATGAGTGAGACTGATCCGACTCCTACGATGGAGGTCGAACATCTAAAGCATAGACTGAGATTTGTTGTACGCTTGGTCTTGAACGAGTACTGAAACAAACAGAAAGGATAATGTTGCAAATGTCCATCCCGTGATCTCGAACAGCTCCTGACCCCAGTGTGTGTGTGCTAGAGTGCATCACCTGTCTGGGCTTCAGCTCAGTTGTCTGTTCTGTCTGCCACGTCCTTGTCTGCTACATCTCCCTCCCCGATCTTGGGTTCACGCGGCTGTAATGGCAGGCGCATAAACAGAGTGTGCAGCTTGTCAGACCTAATGGTGCAATGTTAAAACATGAGGCCTCTTGGGGTCCGTATAGCGTCGCACCCACAGACCATCAAACCCCCTGCCCTCAGCCAGCATTATGATCAAAAGCTTCACCTTGCAGCCGAAGGTGGAGAGAGACAGAGGAGGGATGAGGAAGAGTCCTCATTATGGCTCTGAGATATCCATTTGGGCATTTTTAATATGTGTATCCTATTAAGCTCTTTAAGTGCTTTTTGATAATTGTGCTTTGTACTTTTACAGCACTCCAGTCTATTCCCAGTTCAATTTCCTCTTTTATCGGACGTTTGAAATATTGATCTCTGACAGATAAAAGCAAACACTATAATCTTGCTCCTGAGAGAGAGAAAGCGAGAGAAGGAGAGAGCGAGGCAGCGTTGTAGGAATGCACTGGGGACGTCTTTTCCTTCCAAACCCTCTTTGTTTTATTGCGTTTCTTTGTCAACAGAATTTGCTTACTGCTTACTGAGATGCTTATGTAAAGCACCTGCACGCTGATGGCTCGTTGATATGACCGTCTCCCTTGGTCTCATTTACCTCTATCTGACTCTCTCTCTCTCTCTCACGCTCTCCATCTCCCTTCATCCGCCCCCTCCCTCGTCCCCCATCAAATCCCACACACCCCCCTCAACATTTTGCGGAGCGGAGCGGAGGGGCGGCAGAGGTGCTTTCGATGATTGCCACGGCTTAAACGGCTGTCACGCCAGCCTGAATAAGCATGATTTATCCCCGTAGTGCTTTATGGAAGTTAGTGTTTTCTGTTAACCTGAGCTCTCAAATGCAGCTTGCTGCTGCCTGGCCGTCACATTAACCTGAATCAATCACGTCTTGATTTTTCCATAAAAGAAAAGCCAGCTGTAAATAACTGGGTGGACGCCGTGCGAGGATGAATGCGCGGTGCGGCGTATGGCCGGCTGCTGCGGCTGCCACTCAGCGCTCCGGTGGGGACTTATTACAGCGCAGCTGCCGTCACTGCTGTTTCTCCACCAGGTCTTTTCTGGAGGCTGGGAGACACGCTGTTGGGGTCTCTTACTCGAACCAAAAGAATTCCTAAATTTCACATTCACTCAGTTACAGTAAGGAGAATAATGTCGTGTTTCTGTCTCACTCCTCCTCAGAGCATCGTCCTTATGTGAGTGTCTGTGAGATGAGACTCACAACCCTTCTGACGACTCAGGGATCTTAAGACTTTTGCAGTTCTGTCAGTTTTTTATTAGGTAGACAGCAGAGAAAGCAAAACCTTAAGCAGCTCTTCCATTTTTCTGCTGCCGTTTTCAGGCTTTTTAGCTTTCACAGACACTATTTAAGATTTACTGCAAACATTTGAGCATCCAACCCACTGTATTGACTCCGTTTGACAAGCGTAATCCTTCTCCTCTTCCCCGTCGTTTCCATCCCAAGATCAATCACCTCATCAATGCTGCCTGACTGCTATGAAGTGCAGGCAGGAGGTTCGATTCCTGCTCAGCACCCTTACGGACTTGCTATAATATAGAAATTGATTCATCTTCAAAGTTTTCTTAAGTGCTCGCCCTGGTGTTGGGGGACGTCACTGGTTTTGTGGAAACCAAAGCAGAACTTCTGAGAAAACAGCCCACACAAATGAATCATAACTCCAACAAAAAGCTACCCTGTAATCGTGAGGTTTTTCCACTGTCTGTGAAAGTGTGAAGTAATGCAATCATTTCACCAGCCATGATATCAACATATATGACAGTCAGATGTTATACTGTACTGTAGAGTAAATATGAACTAAATATTGATATATTCGCAATAAAATCTTACAGCATGGAATTGGATATATTTGATTATAGGCATCCAGCAAAACAAGAAGATCATGAAAATGAAAATGTCTATATTACACCATAAAAGTCATATATTTGAATCACAAATTACCATATTAAATGATTTAATTAAAAAATAATAATAATAAATGCTACATTCAAAACCAATAAATCTGAATAGAATTATATAAAACACTGGATTTCTATTTAAATACAACCACGTCTATGCTATGCTTCAAACGTATTTATGATAAATTGATCAACATTTAGTATTTATTTCACATTTACTCCACACTACAGTAACCACATAGAGAATTTTTAAACAATAATAAATATTCTGTGCAAAAGAGAGAACGAGAGAGAGAGAGAAAGAGAGAACGAGGCACCAGACACACACTTTTGGTCATTCATTTTCTTCAATTCTGCTCGGTCCAGACAATAACTTATAGCTTTTCAAAATGCCTCTGACATATTCATAGACCCACAGCTCAACCCAGAGAATCGAGACTGTCAATTTTAGTTTAGTCCCCTCTTTCATTCAAAGCACACAACTGAAATGGACATCTCCCTCTCTTTCTCTCTCTAGCTCTCTTTCTTTCTCTCACCTTGGGCCCAGTTGATGAGAACACATGTCCTTTATAAAGCAATCTCCAAGCGTGTAGACTGAGCCATATATTCACAGTATAGCCACATTGTGGACACTAGTTCTTGCTAATATGCCTAGGTTGGCATTTGGAGAGCAAGTGTAAGGGTAGAGCTGCTGGTGCTAGTGTTTTGGGAAGTGTAGTAATTACTGTTCGGACGGTGTCAGCGACCTCCAGATTGCAGGATCTTGTCTCTTTTGTCTTGGCTGTGCCACTCTCTACATCGGCTGAAATTGTATCTATTCACTTTGGCTCTGTTAAAGAAAATGCTGGTAGTATTGGGAGCCAGTGAGCCGTGATGGTGAGGGCTTCTTGTCTCACCCAGTAAACATACACACACACACACACACAGCAGCTGGGCCACAGGGTATCAGAGGTTACTGAATGTGTGTAAGTGTGTGTGTAGAAAGCTAGGAAGAAGTGAGGAAAAGGAAGAGAAAGCATGAGAGGAAAGGAAAGAGAAAGAAGCATGCTGTGTGTATAATTTGATGATTATCAGGTGAATGCCATGCCCCACCCGGACTATTGACAGGTGTCAGGTGACATGTAGACCGTGGCAGTATTTGTCAGCTGTCTTTCTCTGAGTATCTCTAGAGTCTTGAGTGGTACACACACACACCATGCAAATATATATAATTTGATCAGTCACTGTGTTTGCGCTCCCCCCCGCCCCCCAAAAAATGTCATACTCTACATCCTCACTGTTTTCCTTAACACAACGAGTCTGCCTGCTGCTCATCTGTGGGACCCATTAAGGTGCTTCCAGCCTGATACACCCCAGCACTTTGGCCTAGGTTAGCGTGAGCAGTTAGCGCTTAGCGTCAACATGCTAATTGGTATTCTGCAGCGCAGTGGGAGGCTGTTCAGGATGTGGGAGAGTGAACCAGTGTTCGATCCTATAAGAACAAACACTCTGTTCCCTGCCCCGCTGTCAGAGCACAGCGATACGAAGGAGAACAGGACCTGACATTGCATACACACGATACAGAATAGCTCAAACACACACAAACACAGAAGGATTTTAAATGCATGCTGCTATTTATATTGTTGGATAGTAAATGGATTACTTTTTTGTAGTGGATGTTTCTTAACATTTTCATTTCAACATTGGCCTGTTTGTATTTTATCATGCAATGACATGCTAAATTCACTAATAAGTCTGTTCATTTTGTTTTCTGTTTGACCACTCTCAAATAGCATTTCGTAAGCAGTGGTGACTATGAAGCACAACACAAATTTTGAAATAATCCTTTAACCTTTACAGGAGCTTAAATATGCATGGCACAAATTATAAAATAACAAAATACATAAAATAAAATCAACGCTAATAAAGTGACATCAGTCATATACTCTGCTTCATTTCCACCCTTAGCCTATTGCACCACGATTCCCATAATTCTTTGCACTACCATATGCTATGGCATGGATCTTTTTCATTACAAGTGAGGTCAGGTCAATTAACAGAGCTGTTAACACTCTTTAGCTTAAGTTCACACACCAGCCAGCTGTTATTACCATCCTATTCTTAAGTAAAAGGCTCCGGCCCTTTAATTCACTCTGTGTGAAGATAAAAAAATAAACTGTATAAGATGACCAAACAATATATGATTCAAATTAGATGTGATAATGTGCTCCACCATGACAATAAAAATATCATCCAAAAATTATCTGTAAATCACTTAAACATGTAAGTTCATTCTCCAAGCGATGAAATGTCCAAAAAACGGGGAGGAAAATATGGGTAAATATGTAATTGGTTCAAATGTGGTGATGTTATACTTTTTTTTTTTTTGTTGTTGTTGTTGTTTTTTTTATATAATGATCTTGTCCAGGCATTTCTGCATCGTGTGTTTTTTCTTTTATGTTTGCGAGTGTATGTGAGAGTCTGTGTGCTTGTAGACCCTCATACCTGTGGGAACCCTGTGGAGCCCAGCGTGTTTCCTGCTCTTGAGTTTGAAGTGCTCTCCAGCTCAACCGTGGCCTCCGAAAATCATTAACACGCCTTTGTTTCCCAACGTCATCCTGCAAAGAAAGAGAATGAGAGCAGGTTTTTAAAAGTATAAAGGGAAGCAAAATGGTTAGATGCTATTTTTTAATGTGTTTAGATTCATAAAGTGATCATTTAATACTGAATTAGTTTTTAATACTTTTTAAAGTATTAAGTATTGTGGAAATGCCATTTCAAAAAAGTAAATGACACTATTTGTAAATCCAGATCCAATATAATACGAGTATGTATGTTATATTTTCTTATGTTTTTGACTTAAAAGATTTCATTACACAAAATTGTATTTAAACCCTTGGTAAGCTAGAACATCATAGGCCAAGACGCATGGCATTATCGTGATCTGATAAGTGTAAAATAAATGCAAAGACTGAATATAAAGCAGTCATGGATTTATTACAGAGAGAGGGTTTAAAAGTGCTGCACTGTTTTATTAGTAAATAAGTAAAGGTTTGTAATTTTTATAATACTTACATTTCTTACTGATTTTGCCATTTTTAATGAGAATAATTTAAAAGTGTTTTGGTTTTGAGAGAGAAAGGGAGAGAGAGAGAGAGAGAGAGAGAGAGAGAGAGAGAGAGAGAGAGAGAGAGAGAGAGAGAGAGAGAGAGAGATTTACGGTAAAGTCCCTCCTGTTTTTGACGACATTTAAGCAGGAAAACTGCACAACGCGCACACGCACACACACACACAAACAAACAGGCACACAAATGGACTCTAGGGGGGTTTGTACCCATCATGCCAGTCTTGCATAAACATGCATACACTTTGGGAGTCGTGTAAATTGCCCTAGAAGGGAGGTCAACTAAGTGTAATTGTGCTGAAATTGGCCATGTATCCGCCCTGCCATTCCTCTGCCATTACTCCATTCACTACCTCTAAAATAAAAACTCCCACAAGCCTACACAGTGAAAAGAATCAATTAAAAACATTCAATTACAAATTTGTATTTGTATTTTTATTTTATTTTTTTACTAATGTTACATTTGTAAAATTGTTTATGCATTTATATATTGAGAATCATTCAATTTTCATCATGTCTTTTGCATGCATTTTAGGCTATTCGCTATTATATTAAGCTTACATTTCTTATTAAATATAGGCCTATTTTTAAATGTATTTTTAAATGACTGTAAATGTACATTTGACCAATACTCATCTTTTAGTCTTTTTAAATTAAAACATATTTAAAACAAATAGTGTGAACACATATATTGTGATGCTTGTATTTCATTTAATACACAAACAGGCAATATATAACTCTGGTTTACAACCACAAAACTGAAGCTGAATAAAAATCAGCACAGGTGAACTGAATTACTGTTTGTCCTGTAGACAAACCCAGAAATTTCACTCACTGTGCAGAATAAACCTTTATTTGTTTTCAACTAATATGTTATTTGTCTTTTCTCCAAGTTAAGCACATTCCCATTCTGACAATGGCATCTGTCATGCAGATTTAAATGACATTAGCTGTATCCTCTCAGCTATGTGAGATTGGACACAGGGCGATAGAAAGAAACCCTCTCCTGACATTAAAGCTCTGTATTAAAATAATAATAATAATAATAATAATAATAAAATAAATAAATAACTGAATTCTATGTCTAAAGCAAGTCTCGCTCGACACTTGAGTGTGCATGCATGTAAAACCTAAGGAAACACGCTGTTGAATTCGTAGCCTACTCTTAAAGTTATGCTGTGGACTGGAGTGCAACGCCTCCTAGTGGCTGCACATGGGAGCGCGACTCGTTTCCCCAGCCGTTAACGTGTGCGTTCGTAAAGACCGAGATCAAGAGCGAATTTCCATAAAGGCACGAGAGATCTCCGATGCAGTTTATCTTTTGATCAGCTATGACTGATGCTCAGTTAATTCAAATCTATCGTTCTGCGGAGAAAGCTTCATTAATGTGCCTTTGTGTTTGTGTGAAGGAGAGATGCTGGAATGCAGATGTGAGAGGAATAGCAGGTAATTAGAAGATAAGAGTTCTCATTTGAGTGCAAATACACACATCATACATAATAAAACGACTCTTATGGTTTTATTTATTTATTTATTTTATTATTATTCTTTTTTTTTTTTTACATAGAACTGGCCTACCCAACAGAATAGTAAGACCAAAAGTAAACGTTTGTGTGTGAGGTTTGACAAGGTCAAGAAAACTCACTGTATGTGTAGGCTACGTAGGCTGGAATGAGATATTTGACAAGTGCTTGGTGCGCGAGACTCGGGCTTCAGAGAACAGAGCTGTAATGCAGATGAGCAAAAAAATAAAAAATAAAACAATAAATAAAAAATAATAATAATAAAAAAAAACCGGATGAGATGCAGATAATGATACTGTGGTAGTATAACTTTAAAAAAAAATGATTTGAGTAAAGAGAGCAGGTTTTAAGAAGTAGCCAATATTGACATCCCCACCAGATCACATCCAGGGAATCTTAGGACTGTAACAATAAATGACAAACCTTAATCTTCGAAGCAAGATTATAAATAAGATAATAAAAAAATAGTACTTAAAAATAGACTTACCCTGAGCATACTCAACCCTGGCTATTGAGCTATACTGTAAAAAAGTGGTAACCTGCAACTACCTGATTTAACCCATAACAATGATCAAATTGGTATAAATTAATGCATATAGGTTTGTTCAGTGAAGTTTTTTTCAGTGCATGTTTTAGCCCTGAATCATGTTTATTTTATTTTATTTATTTATTTTTCATGTGTGCAATTTTAAATGCAATTCTAATTAATTGAATTGATTTTGGACTTTTTGAATTACAATTGCTAAAGCTTTAAGAATTATCATACACTTTTGTGTAAAGTGTATCAGCTCCTATAGTATCAAATGCTGTCAGTTATACTGCTTTGGCTCTATGTAAATATCAGTATCAGATAATGATAATGTCATCTTCTCATTAATTGTTTAATTCATAATTTAATCATATATATATATATATATATATATATATATATATATATATATATATATATATATATATATATATATATATATATATATATATTCGTAATTACAATTAATTAAATGTAAACAATTTTATACCATAATTTCTACAACTATAGAAAATGCATTTATGCCAACTATGTCAGATACAGATACAACTTTGCACTGTAAAGGTGAGAAAAGCTTGTTACTCAAGAATGAATGACAACACACACACACACACATACACATACCACGTTCACTGCGTATGAGACAGAGAACCAGAATATTTCACAAAAGCTACAACTAAATACAGTAAATTAGAATGCTGTCTGTCCCTAAATAGAGAATTAAAACTGTCAGAATTCCTGAAGAGATAAAGAAAAGTCCTGACAATGTACAGAGTCAGCAAATGCTGCCTTGCCGTAGAGAGAGACCTGGTTACTGCCACAGGACAGATTCTGCTTCTACTGCATACTCAACTACACACTACAAAACCATTTTCAGTTTATATCAAATACCTTTGATAAAAGTTTTAATTAATTTATTATTATATTTTTTAATTCCTAGCTATGAAACACCATGTTTATCATTCATAATAAAGCTTAGATCATAATAAAGTGAAACATAAAAAGGAAAACTGTTGTTATTGTCAGTGGACACACTCTGTTTGCCGTTCCTCTTCATTACATTTTCTTACCCCCTTCCCCCTCTCAGCCTTTCCCAGACATACTCACACTTTTAAGTCTTTCACACACACTTAGTTACACATACGTACACATGCATTCACACTGTCTGTTTCACACTTTTTAGCTAGTATAAGTTATTTGAACACTACTAGGACCTGTTGACTGGAAGTGTGTCACTTTAACCCCTACTTGCTCAAAACACACACACACACTAAAGTGTCATCCCACTCACCGCGGTGGTCCACATGCTGTATGAGAGCACTGCAGAACCACTCCTGCCACACACACACACTCAAGCGCTCTATCCCTCTCTTGTAGCAAAGGGGTGTTAGTAGAGCTGTAAGAACATGAGAGTTATAGTAGCAAAGACGATGTGTGTTTGTGTATGGATTAAAATGGTGAGCTGTACATCATTAAATAAGGAAGAGGGAGAAAATAGTGTTATTGTGGATGACAGCGGTGAGGAATAAACTTCATTTGTTCCCAAAGCAGCAGAGCAGTTTAGACCAGGAATACAAGGAGCTGGACAGTACAAAAGCACACATATGTGCTACAGTTTTTTTTTTTATCCTTAGGAATGTGCCAGTTATTTTGTGAGTGTTACTAAATGTCCTTTTAGAAGGTTTGGTTAAATCTGAATGTCTTGTTCTCTCTTTTAGACCTTGGGCTATCAGAGCAAATTTAGTCTCAACTTTTTTTTCTTTTTTTTTTCTTCTTTTTTTTTTCAGAAAGTATGTTTACATGCACTTTAAAGGTTTGAGTTCAAACAAACTAAAGCAATAATTTGTCATGTTTCAACTTTTCAAATACAGTAGAAACAATCATATTGTGAAAGCATTATTACAACCTAAAATAACCTTTTTCTAATATGATATATTTTAAAACGTAATTTATTGCTGTAATCATGTAATGATGAAGCTGAATAACTTCTGTCTTCAGTGTCACATGATCCAGCAGAAATCGTTCTAATATGCTGATTTAGTGCTCAAGAAACATTTCTTCTTATTATTAATGTTAAAAACTTAATGTTGTGCTTACATTTTTGAGGAAACTATGATACTTTTTTCAAGATTTTTGACGAATAGAAAAAGTTAACGTCAAAAGAACATAATTTGAAATAGAACCGATTTGTAGCATTATAAATGTCCTTACTGTCACTTTTGATCAATTGAATGCATCCTTGCTGAATTATAAAATACTCAAAAAAGATTTTAACATTACAACACTAGTGTATATACACACGCATATACCTTGTAGTTATTTTTATAGTCGTTATTGTAAAAAGGTTCAAAGGGTTATCCATGTCTATGTGTGTGCATACAAGTTTGTGTACCTTTCTGTCTATCAAAGAAAGGGCTGTGTCAGTTTGTGTATCAGTCTGTCAAAGAGTGTGTTTATCTGTCCATAGAAATGTTTGGTTAATGCTGCCTTGTTTTCCAGTTCTCTCTCTCTCTTGCTCTCTGTCTCCATGTCTTATTGAATGCATTACCAATGTTTGTCTTCATTAAAATTCTGGCTCAAGTTTAGAGATGTTCTCCATATTAGTGATAATAGGCAAATAGTTAAGAGGACAGCAACGAGGGTGAAACTCAAGATTGCAAGTGCAAAGTGGACTCACTCACTGTGGGCAATAATTGGCCAAATTGAAGAAGAATGCCTTGTGAGCAGAGTGGTTTTCATGGATGCATTGAAATAATAAACAAAATACTATTTATTCAATATTATTAATTATTACAATTAAGATAATATTATAAAATATTAAATAAAACAGCATGTGTGGATTAAAGTAAATTATTTCGTCATTCAGCCTGTATACGTGTAGATGCAGGTGCTTTTCTGCTCACCCCTGTGCAAGGGTCTCCAGATGGCAGTGGGGTAAAGCCAGTAGGGGTCACCAGGTAAAACAAGGCTAAAATCTAGTCAGGAGCCCTGTGGTTGTCATTTAACCCCAATCCAGCACCTCACACACATACACCGTGTCCCCCGGTCTGAGGCCAGGAGAGACGGGCTATTGATCGTTAGCAATGAGAGAGCCAGCTGCCATTACACCATTACAGCCCTGACAGAAGAACTGCACTGCATTGATCTGCAGGCCAAGGCCCTCCTGCTGGTATTTATAGAGGTAGAGCGAGAAACATCCTTACCCCATCCTTCTTTATCTTTCTCTCGCTCGCTCATCCCCCCTCTTTCGTTCTTTTTTCTTTCTTTCTCGCTCTCTTTGATGAGGTATAATTGATTGTAAATGAGAATGTGTTTCCTACCTGACCCCAGTGCACTGTGGGTACGATTGATTACATCTAGCACAATTATGATTGATATGATTCAGATGCTGAACACATCATGTGTTTACATTTATAACCAGGCTACAATGGGTTTTAATAATTGAACTACAGTCTTCATTTGTCTGTCTAAGTATACATGACACAATACACAATCAAATATTTGAAGTATTAAATATATATTGCGCTTCACCTCTGTGTTTTGGAGCAAGTGCACAATACCAGTTGTAGTCTGATTAACATGATGGACAAAGCTGTGCCATAATCACATTATCTTGGTCTGGTTGTGCTGGTCAAATACATTAGCCCCACCCCCTCGCTCTGGTACCAGGCTAACTCTTATCGCTGTTATAATGAGTAGTAACACTGTGATAATATTTTGTATTATTTAGTTGAATGAAGACATCACACTTTCCAGATCTAATTTACTTGGCACAGATTTGGTTGATAACGTTAGCTTGTTAACCACTAAAAGAATGTTTGTTTATCTCTTTAATTTGGCATTGTTTGTGGCTTGATTTAAGGCACCCACCCACTCCCCTTCCAACAATATTAGGTAAAGTCCAGATTATCTTGATGATTCTACAGATTATTTTATAAGATTTCCTAATCAGATTTCTATGTGATGTGTGTTAAACCAAACAGTGATGTGGTAACCAAACAGTTGATGAGCCCCATCAACTTCCATAGTATTATTTTTCCATACTATGAAAGTCAATCGGGTCCATCAACTGTTTGGTCAGGCAGAAACCTCATATCTCATCTTTCATCTTTTCATCTTTTGTCTTTTTTATAGCATTCCAATACTGTCTTAAATAGTCTGTGCGTACCAGCACTTCATCTTTTTATTATATGAGATTTTGGCCAAATGACAGAAAAAACTGAGCACCCACAAACATTGGTTATACATTCAATAAGACATGGAGACAGAGAGCAAGATAGAGAGAGAGATTTCTATGGACATATAAACCCACTGTTTGGCAGCTTTTGCATAGCGATTGTCTGCAAACTATCGATGGTCAGCTAAACAAATGTATTTAAACACACACAATACACCATCGCATTATCCCCATGGGTAACTTTTAATTCACTATACATTTGCATTGTTTACATTATATGCACTTACATGCCGAATGCCAACAAAACAGACATTTGATGCAGTTTTACTTACCGCCTGTGATTCTGACTCATGGCCGGGATCTTTTACTCCATCTTTCAGTTTCAATGATCTGTAAATCCAGCGTCAAACTGGGCCTTCTTTATAAAACCATTAGCACTGATCCTGAGGGCTCGAGCAGCCACAGAAAAACACAAGATATTCTCTATCCATTTTAACCAATAAAAAAAAAAATGTATTGCAACTTTCAGACACGACTTTATCCTTATTTTGTCACCTGTTGGAGTTTGGGTTCCTTGCCACTGTCGTCTTTGGCTTGCTTAGTTGGGGACACTTCAATGTTTTTGATCTGCCTGCATTGACACCATTGTATGCAAACTGAACTGAGCTGGACGATGACATCACTGTTTTCTGATATGTAGACAAATTAACAAAATTAATAATTATTGATTTTTACAATGGAATGAATCAATACTGAATTTAAGCTGGTAAATGACACAGTTTTCTTTAAGCTGCTGCATGTGTAGCCAAAATGATTTACCTGTTACCACTGTAAAGCTGCTTTGACACAATTTGCATAGTAAAAAGCGCTATATAAATAAAGCTGACTTGACTTTTGATAATTAATTTGAGGCGGTTTGGTTATTTTAATGACAAATGTCGGGAACGCATCAATGTAATGAGTAAGCACAAATCTCTCAGCTCCACAGTTAATGCTGGGTTCTTTGGGAAGCAAGGTTATCTTTCCCTCACAACCAAAAACACAATTTTGGTGACATTGTTGATTTCATGGTCTAAAAACAAAGTGACAAATCTTTCGAGCAAGTACCGTGCAGAGCTGCAAACAACTTCCAATAACCCAAACGAAGCACGTTGATGGGCGTGCTCAAACATTTGGATGTTTTATGACCGTTGAAAAGACATCCCTCCGGCACATCGCATCATGGTTGAAAAACAGTTCCAAAATGAAAGTCATGAAACCTATCTGACAATGTATCTGATAATGTATTTTTCTGTGTATTTTTTTATCGATTTATGCTGTCCTACCATGTTATTTTTGGCCAGGGACACGACGTTGCCGTCAGACCAATGTTTGCTGGGTAGGATCTCTCAGAAAACTACAAACAATAATATAGAGATCTACGAGGACACGGATGCTTTTTACAAGTTGAAATCTCGTAATTACAGTAATTTCAATATGGCGTTTACACACCTTTGCTCATACAAGGTTTTCTACTGACAACATGCCGGGGGAGTAAAAATGTATTTTGCCTATCACACAATATGAGGTAAATTTGACCCTGATCATCAGTGAAAGCTTTCTGAAGTGATTTAGGGAGCTAGTTATTTTGCTCACAAAAAAAAAAAAAGATAGTTGTGAATTTGTTATTAAATTTTCATTCAAAAAAATGTAAATTCTGTGGTAAATGTAACATTACATGACATGCCTATTGTTTAATTGGCATCTTTCTGCAGTTGAAACACTGATTAAGTTACATGAGACTCACATGATACATTTTGGTCATATTTCAACATACCTTCTGATGTTTATTCATGTTTATTTTGTGCTGTAAATAGTACTAAAGCTGAAGGGATGATCAGTTTACGTGCGCCCCGCGCTGCCACTATGCTTGAACTGTACAGTGATTTGTCACACCAGAGCCCCAAAATGGTATTTATTGTTATATGAATGTTGTAATGTTTATTTTATAAACATATTTTATAGTGGTGGGTCGTTATCGGCGTTAACGTGCTGCGTTAACGTGAGACTCTTATCGGGCAATAAAAAAAATATCGCCGTTAATCTATTCTCAAAGTTGGGTTGGGAGCTGGGTTTATACTACGCAAGCTATGATGACTTTCACCTTGATATTTTAGCGTGGATGTATACTTAGCCGAATTGACCCTTCGCAAAGACCCACCCCCCTTAATTACTGTTGCTTTGTCCAACAAGCCGTGGCGCTATCACACCACACGCAGTGATAAATGCATCGCGGAGCAAAGTGGACACTGACAACACGTCGACAGACAAGACAGAGCAGGTTACTTATGATATTAAACAAAGTCCCAGCTTTAAAACTGTGTAGTTTTTTTAAGAAATTCAAACAATAAAAACCGTTTTGTGGCTCTTTAATGTGTCGTGACCATAGTCGTGACAGATTGCTGTAGCGCCTCAGCTCAAGAGGCTCGTAAACCGATCATCTCTCACTAAGAGTCCATTTATAACTTCAAATAAACATGAATGAACATGAGAATCAATGTTGTTTCAAACGCGGAAAGATGTCAATATACACAATTTTTCAAGTTTAACTCCGAGGTTAATCTTCTAACTCCTGACTGCTTTGTCGGACAAAATGGCAGATTACTTTTAGTCATTAATTGGGCACACATATTCTGAATGTCTTCGGCAGAATTCAATTGAGCCATTTTAATCTAGATTAATCTAGATTAATTCCAAGATTACAGTGAGATTAATCTAGATTAAAAAATTAATCTATGCCCACCACTAATATTTTATAAACATAAATAATCTTTAGTGAAGTTTTGTTCATGCATCAACTGGAAACATGTTTTCTGTATATTCATTTTGTTCTTCTGTGTTGTTCATTCATCTCTTTATTTTGCGCGAAGTACAATTTTGCTTCGCTTCACTTCAGCTGTGATAAAGAGACATCTTGCATTTTGGGGTGGAGCAATATCAACAGTGTTTCTTAGAAATTGCCTACTGCCCCGTTAAATGTCTGCACTATTAAAGCAGGATGGATTCTGATTAGCTGTCAATGTTTTTGTCGTTAATCATTGTGTGTTGTTATCGTTATGTTGTGGTGTGGACTTTGCTACTCTTTTATATTTAGAGCGATTTTTAGAACTATGTCTTTATTGTTATAGTTATCATCCTTGGTGTGAACGGCCTTAACTCTTTGATGTATAAGCTATGAAAACCCCTTCTAATGCGCAACATGGGTCAAAAATGACCCGTATTCATTTCCTATATAATTTCAATAACGGTTGAGTGTTTCTTTGCTGAATCTTTAAAAGAAATGTATTTTATCATTCATTTATTCCAGGTATTCCTTAAATATCTTGTTTTTGATTGACAAAAATCATTATGTTCATTTTTTCTTTCTTACTTTATAAACAAACACAGTTTTTGTTTGTCTACATCAATTTTACACACATGGGTCAAAAATGACCCGTATTCATTTTCTATGGTATTTCAGTCATGACTGAGTGTTTATTTGCTGAATCTTTGAAAGAAATGTATTTGATCATTTATTTATTCCAGGTATTCCTTAAATATCTTGTTTCTGATTTTAACAAATCATTGTGTTTATTTTTTCTAGTGATACAAAAATAATTTTTGTTAAAAAAGTAAGAAAGAAAAAATTAAAATGAGGATTTGTGATGATCAAAAACAAGTTAATTGAGGAATACCTGGAATACTGAATGATGAAATTAATTTCTTGCAAAGATATAGAAAATAAAAACTCAGCCGGGTCATTTTTGACCCATGTTATGCATCAAAGGGTTAATGCTGTGTTCCATTTACCTCGGAAGAGGGATGTAGGAGCTGGGAATGACGTCACACCCAAGGTGACTGTGTTCCAGTACACAGGTCAAAAAATTAAGAAGGACACATATGCAGTTGTGCTTGCTTTTTCAGAATACAAACATAAAAAAGTGGTATTTTGCTCAGATAATGCCGAAGTACCATGTACACAATTAGAGTTTGGACAGTACTGTGTGTCCCACTGAGTTTATTGAGAAACAGACAAGCAGAAGTGCCATACAGTATTCTGAAGTCAGGGTTGTTGTGCTTCACCAGAGTTTCCCAGTCACAAATCCTTCTTGAGGGGCCGTTCCAGTTAAAAGTTCCTACTGGTGCCTAAATTTAACCCCATAAAAGATTGATTCTCGTGATTAAAACAATGTTGTCCTCCATGATTCAAATTTATTTCCAGCAACAAAGCACTTAAATGCGACAAGCTCGTAATCACGACTTCAGGTAGGAAGTAGGAAATTTACGATGGCAGCATTAAGAATTGATATCAGTTCACCAAAATGAGGATTGATTCAAATAAGAAACAATACTTTGAAGCCAGCCCTATTTTACATTATATTTTAAAAAGTCACATTATTGTTCAAGTCAAAATATTGTTAAAATCAAAGATTTAAAGTGCATCTAATGCCTGTGTGTGATTGTGATTTCCCACAGATCCATAAAAAGTTTATGTATTCAAAGTTTGTACATCCACAAAAGAATGGATGTTTAAAATCTCACTTAATAAATCTCACCACCTCTCTCTCTTTCTTTCATTTTCACTCTGTGATATAGCACATTATCATCTCTTTGCCAGTGTTGTGACAGCACACTGTGCCATGGCGAACATTTCAGTATGTGTAAAAGTTGAAGCAATCAGCACCGGTCTATACTGCTTGCTTAGCAGGAGGTGTAAAAAAAGTATTGGCAGCTGACATAGCCTGACTTAATATCCAGCTAAGTGATTTAATAGCTTCTGTTGGATGCTTAACTGCTGTTTTTTCTTATATTGATTTATGAGCTCATAAAGTGTACAGTGAATTTTCATCTGCCATGGGAGCTATCGAACCCACCATTTGATATTTCATATCAGCTCAATACAGTAATTACGCACAATTTGGCAAAGCTAAAGGTGTGGAGATCTACATCACAACAAGAATGTTAATCAGTATGAAACGTTTGTTCTATTTTGGTTGCTTGAGAACATGCATGTGTCTGGTTGCTTCTATATCCATTTTAACTGAAATTTTGCTTTATGTAAATCCATCATAGTTACAAACGCATGCTTCTCACTGGCTGCTTTTAGCCAGAATAACACCTACATGTTCAGCATTAGGTGAATAACATCAGTGTGTCCAAGAATCCCAAGAACTACCATATCTGTCCCTGTCAATAACCGACATACTGCTCCCCATCAATCCATCTCTCCATCTTTTTATCTGTTGGAGTTTTGTCCTCCATAATTCAGTTATCGTGGGAAACCATAATGAAATTTCTGCATTGTTTGTTATTCTCTCACAGTCTGTAATTCATCCCATCATACAACTAAGTTGAAGTGTCCTTCTGCCTGTTAAATGCAGAGAAAGAGTCCCTTTATATGACCCGGTTATATTTCAGACCTCTCTGGGCAGCCTGTCTCTCTGAGGGGAATTAAGTTAAGCATGTGGTTGAAATGGTTGGTTATGAGTGGAAGCATTACAGCAACAGGCTTTTAAAATCCATTTTGCTCTCTCTGATTAGATTTGGTGTTATCATCACTGCAGTGCTGAAACGACTGTAGCTTGTTCATATTTCTGAAGAAAAGCATAAATCCAACTAATTGCGGCCTGTCTGCTCCAGTTAAGGCTGATAAAGAAATATTGCCTGCAGAAACCACAAGTCACTTACGTTTCCTTTTAAGGCTGCGCCTGGGGTCTCTCTGTTTCTCTCTTACCCTCATCTATCCATCCATCCATACTATATCTACATTGCTGTTTGAGGTCAGTAAGGTTATTATAAGAAAATAATACTTTTATTCAGCAACAATAACACATTAAATTTATCAAAAGTGACAGTAAAGACATTTATAATGTTATAAAAGATTTCTATTTCAAACAAATGCTGTTCTTTTGAATTTGCATCAACTCATCAAAGAATATTGAACAAAATATGTAGCACAGTTACCACAAAAATAATAATAAGCAGCCCATTGTTAATAAGAAGAAATGATTCTTGAGCACCAAATCAGCATATTAGAAAGATCATATTTCTGAAGGATCATGTGACACTGAAGACTGGAGTAATGGATGCTGAAAATTCAACTTTGCCCCTAAAGGATTAAATTACATTTTAATATATAATATATATATATATATATATATATATATATATATATATATATATATATATATATATATATATATATATATATATATATATATATATATATATACACAGTAAATGAAAAAAAATATTTTAAATTGTAATAATATTTCACAACTACTATTTTAACACTCTCGGGTCGGCGGTCACGCCTGGTTTTTCTAACCAGTGTGAAAGAGACTCAAAATACTCTGTCAATGTTGCACATACAATTAAGAGTTATACACCATTTTAATCTGTGGAATATCTTCTTAACCGTCAGGGGTCTGAGGATTTTTGGGGCCTTGGAGAAGTTTTGACATGCCCTGACATTTGTGCTTTTTTCAGTTGTTCATAAACATATTAATGGAAAAAGTGTCATTACACTGTATTCAGCACAAACTAGGCTACAATAATATGTGAGGAACATGTATGTACATGTTTGTGTTTTTGAAGGAATAACATTTATGCGTGGTTATTGAAAAAAAAAAAAAACTTAAGTCACTGAAATAAGGCCAAAAATATATATTAAATCTTTGTTCACAAGACTTCTGGGTATTTGAGGTTGTAGACTAGAGTTTTTGCTTCAAAATGAGGTAAAAAATTATGCTGCCTGCTTCTTCATATAAAACAATAGAGAGATTTAAATTTTCTAAAACATCTTTGGTCAAGAAACACAGTATGCGTGGAGGCGTGAATAATCATGAATAACGGGTGATTCTCACCTGAGAAGACAAAAGAATCACATAAAGAGCTCAAATTACCTGCATAAATAATGAGCTCTTTCAGTCAGGTAGGCTGTGAAAAAAACCCTCTGTTGATCATGTCTCAAATCTCATCATAATGTAAATCAAACATACAGAAAAAATAGCAATACTGTGAAATATTATTACAATTTAAAATAATGGTATTCAATTATATTCTTTAAAATATATGTATTTCTGTGATGCAAAGTGTCTGAACAATTATGTTACCTCTATGCCATTTCATATAGGCTTTTAGCTTAAATGCATGCACATTTGGAGAAATACTGATTGATTCTCATATGTTTGTCAGTTTTCTATACAGAAGAGTAATATTTATTCAGGATTTATTGTCATTACTATGAGTGCTGGATACTGTGTTATGAATTCATACTCACAGCCGGAGGGCGCTCTGTACACCTTTAGTCCACAAATGCCTGAGCACTAAAGAAGAATAGGCAATCCAGGAACTAACTGGACTAACAGAGGCCAGAGATCGCTAACTATGGCTATTCAAAACACTTTTCAAGACGATAAATACACGATTGAGACGATGTATGCATGTATTGACTCAGAATTTGCGTCTGAATAGCGCTCCCTCCGTGGGCGTGGCCGCATTAGCGGATAATGAGCTGAATCACGGACTTCTGACATGGCTCTCTTTTCATACAGATTACATAAACACAGAATATTTGTTTTCGATTTGACTTACACGATTTAAAACCTGACATTTCAATGTTTTTTAGACATAAGTCTAATTTTTTTGTCATTACTATTCACTAAGTTACAGTTAATTTTCTGAGAAGATTGGACTTTGTTCAGAGGGAGACGAGAGATCATGCATCATGTTAGTTTTCTTTATTTTACAAAAAGCACACAAATTTACACAAATTTAACTGTATTTTTTTATCAAATAAGAGCAGCCTTGCTGAGCAGAAGACATGTTAAAAAAAAAAAGAAAAATTATGGACCAGTAACGGTAGTGTACAGCATATCTAAAAACAGCATGACATTTTGCTAGTATTTTTAGGGCTGACAAATTTCATAAACATTCAGAGCCATAATCGTGCAAGTGAAGTCAAACACATGACTCACACAACATTTACAAAGTTAAATCCTTTTCCTCAGGGTTACATTACCCTCATGGCAAAGTGTAAAGCAACCAGCGTTGTAAAACTATCCTAATCTGGCAACGCTGCTGCCAGTTTTGTCCAACACTACAAAACTGGCAATCACAAAGTATGAGATGCCATTCACTTCGAGTGCGAGCAAAGCTAAAACTCCCCTTTTTGCCAGGGCTCCTAGCACCTGCAGAGCGGTAGAGTGTGTTGTAATTGCAGTTGTATAATGGCCTGTTTAACACTATGAATAGGAACAGTGCACCTGATGAAAACAATGAGCAAACCCAAGAGATTGAGTGTCTGCCAACACTAAACCTAACCATTCAAACTGCACACAGATAAAGTTACAGTTCACTACTCTGGACTGCATTAAACTAATGGCGTTCATTGATATGGCTCAAAATGGAGTTGTTTTTCAAAATATTCTTTAGAATAAGGAATGGCTTGAGTGCTTAACATATGGCTCAGCAGATTACTAATTGAATATTCTGTCTCTTATTTTGTGTATCACCTTTCGTCAAGGCAGCATACAACCACTCACATATTGCATATGTTATTCCGTCCATAAATTACATGTGGCGTCACATGATATTATCAGCTGTAATCATGAATAGGGAGGCAGTTGGCCATTAGTGTGGGAGGATGAAGATGAGTAGATTAACTCAGTCCTTATCACATTTTGCTAGAGAGCATGTGAAATCTATACAATACACACCATATTTAGATTGAAAACCATCTCTGTAATATATATGGAAATTTTGGTTAAAAGTTCAAAGCATTTATGATGATACTGGACATTATATGCTCCGTTTTGTTATTCTGTCACTATTCTGGACATTATATGTATTTATTATCCCCTAAATTTTGGGGGTCGGTAAGTTTTTTAAATTTTTTTATTGGAAATTATTACTTTTATTCAGCATAAATGCTTAAAATTGATCAAAAGTGACAATAAAGACATATATAATGTTTTATTTCTAATAAATGCTGTTCTTTTTAACTTTTTTTTTAATCAAAGAATCCTGAAAAAATGCATTACAGCATCAAAGTAGCAAAATATTAAGCATAATAATATTTCATATTAATAATATTTCACAATATAACAGTTTTACTGTATTTTTAATCAAATAAATGCAGCTTTGTTAAGCAGACTTCTTTCAAAAACATTTAAGATCTTACTCCTAACTTTGGAATGGAGTGTATATATAAACAGTATGTGTGTGTGTGTGCACGTGTGTGTGTGTGTGTGTGTGTGTGTGTGTGTGTGTAGGTGTGTGTGTGTGTGTGCGTGTGTGTGTGTGTGTGACCAGACACCGGTCCCCCCAATGTAAATTAATTAATAAAAATACTAAATGATGTTTTTGTGAGAAAATAAAGGTGTGCACAGTTTCCTGTGATGGTTAGGTTTAGGGTTAGGGGTAGGGTAGGGGGATAGAAAGTACGGTTTGTACAGTATAAAATGCATTGCGGCCACAATTCACAAAAACAAACGTGTGTGTGTGTGTGTGTGTGTGTGTGTGTGTGTGTGTGTGTGTGTGTTTAAAGTGGATCATTATTTTTTTTATTTATTTTTTTTATTTCATCATAAGGGAAGCAGTGTAGTGATAATGTTTGAGTTGTTTTTTTAAAAGGTACAGCAGAAGTGGAGAGATTACTATTCACCCCCCTTTTTCTGAGATTCTGTTTGAATGGTTTGTTCAGATTAATATATGTTAAAAGAGGGAGCAATAAATGATTTTAGTTTGCTTTTAATGCAGGGAGTGTAGCCTTAACCATAACTCTGACACAAGCCCACTGTCTAGGGCTGTTTTATGATTACATCACACTTTTAAAGTTATGGTATGGCTGTATTGTTTTGGATCAGTGGTATATTGCTTTTGATATCTGTGCTTTTATAATAAGTACAGGCTCCATTTGGGTCATTATGTTCTCTCTAATGCCTGTTCCTTTTGTCAAAATGTCCTACAATACATCTAGTGAGGCATGCTTTGTGTGAATAATTGAAGATATCAGAATTTTAGAAGTTAATAAGCTCAGCGTTCAGCCATGTTAGAGGCGTACTTTGACAAATGCATTATATTTCCTCCTCCCTGATGCACTTACTATCTGTTACAGCTAATATAAATATGCAAATCTGCCTGTTGAACTTTACTGGGGCTGCTGTGATTCGTCTCTTTAAGATATTCATTTGCATGGCTGAAGCACCCATGCATCATGCCAGTGTCATTCTGAAAGCAAATATTAATCAATTTTGTGTGATGTACCCCATCCCCCAGCAATCCCTGTTTCTTTGTTTGACTGTAACATTCGTTTTTTAACGTTTACTTGCTTTACAATTTAAGAATGGTCTTTGTGCATGACCCAGCTATTGTTGTATCTGGCCCTTGTACAATAGTGAACAGAAATGGTGGTATAATGAAATTGATTCATCTGTGTGAATTACATATGAATTTAATTAGATTGAGTTATGTCCAATATCATCACAAAGACTCTCTTTGAACCTTAAACCAATATTTTCAGGAGCGGGTGATGTTCTTCGGTTCTGATTGACAGTGGTGTGGTTTACATGTGGTAGAGTGTGCATTTTTACAACACTAAAAAGGAGGACAGTTTGCAGGATTCAGTGATGCCATGATATAACATGAAGGGAAAAACACCAAACCTATAAGCAATGACAGAAATGAACATTTTTATTAAGGGGCAATATTGCCCCCTTAAATTGATTTCTAGGGGCATATTTTTCCCCTTTCATGAAAATTCTTAGATTTATTCCATGAATGAAATTAGACATTATAACAGTATTACCAATAGACCCTTTTCGCATTTCCGGAATAGTTGTGTAAAATATTATAGCGGTGAATGAGTGACTTTATTAAATATATTTTTTATTTGCACAAACCATTTGCACAAACAGCAAAAAAAAAAGCTCCACAATAGTGTTTTCATAACTTTCAAAAAGAGGAAAAAAATAGAGAACGATTGATAACGGCAGTCAGAAGAGAGAAAGATGTCATTTTTACCGTCACTTCCATAGCCACTGTATTAGAAACACCCTCACAGCAGTGTTAACTATTTTTTTTTTATAATTTGTTATAAATATAGTACATACATAAAAAAAAAAAAAAATGAAAATATAAAAAACTTTGCAGGATTTACAATATTGATGACCGTTAAAACACTTCATCACAGTCCGTGAAAAGGGTCTATCAAATAAAATCAGCATCAACAAAATCTATCTTTGTACTGCAGAGGTGACACAGAAGCTGCATCTGAAGTGGCATTTAGATGTATTTGCTCAGACTATTTAATGCTGCTCAGTGATGCCATGAATGTATTTACACCGTGGTTACAATTGCATAAATAATGTTATGAGATTAATGTTTTAAAGACCCCCTTTAGTGAAAATCAAGTTTTTAATGTTGTTTATATGTCTATCTGGTGTTTTTAACATGCTTTAAGACAAAACTTGCAAATTCATAAGTCAACACCATAGCTGAGTATTTTCTATTTAAAATTGCAGTAAAACAAAGACAGCCTCAAACCCACGGTTTGAAATCGCTGGTGTTTCTGATGTCACAAACTACCTTGCAACCAATCACGTCAACGTGCTGGTGGGCTTTAGCATATCATTAACTGACCGCGCAAGAGTCTCAAAAGAAGGTTATCCTGGTATATTTTTTTGTTGATATTAAAAATCAGGTAGATTTAGCAATATGGCGGGTGTATGATGCATATTACAAAGTTATGATGAACTATATGCCTTTCTCCACTGACGTTAAGGTGTTCAAAGCGTTTGTAAGAATACTGATTGTTAGAAGGCAGCTGTCTGACTCATGAATATAAACATGGTTTGTGTAACATTAGCAACACATTATTAGCTGTTTGATAACACAGTCAAGCAAAAGGCTAATCATATTAATTACCGTTATGTGTCAGACATTGTAAAAAGCAATACCATTGTGCAGCATTTACCTCAGTAAGTTGAGTGAATGGAGGCGGGGCTAATTATCACATTCATAGATCCTTGTATATTAAATGAGGCGTAGAGTTAAATTCAAGCTATTCGAAGGCATTAAGAATTTTTTTCACAGGAAAAAAATGTTTAAATGTGTCATTTTGGTGATTAAAGATGAGTTTCAAAGGATAAAATTATTGACTACAGGGGGACTTTAAACATAAAATATATTGAAGATAGTTGGGCTGCCACTAACGACTATTTTTATATCTATTAATCTATCGACTAACTTATCGATAAATCGATTACTTTGACGTGACACGCATAACGTTAGCTCACACTAGTGACATGGAGGAAGCGGTTATTTTAGTCAAAGCGTGAAAACGAAATTTAAAAGGTAAAATAACATAAAATGATCAGTCAATTAAAAATACTAATGTCGACTAATTATCAGCGTTGACGCAGTCAATTATATAGACCAATCGTGACAGGCCTAGAAGATAGTCATATGAAATGTTAATAAATTATAAAAAAATTTATTATACTTTACATTTGAAACTAAAACTGCTTGTAGGCTGTGGCAAATCACTGTTTTAATGAGTGAGTAGGTGGTTATGTTCACATGTGCAATAATACAAATATTAGGACTTAATCGCAGTAAGATGTTCACATGACACAAGCAGAACTCTTCACTCCAGTTTACATGCAATTTTCATTATTCTGATTATTTGCTACCCAACAAACACGAATGTTCCCCTAAGATTCTCATATGGTTCCCATTTGGTTATTTTTTGGGGGAAGCAAATAAGAATATTCTGGGAATGTTCTCTATAGATTTTTATTTTATTTTTGCAACCTAAAAAGAACATTCCCAGAACATTCCCTGCAGGTTATTTTGGGGTTTTATTTTTATAACCTAAAGAGAACCTAATTGGCTGGGAATATTTCAATTTTATCCTTTAAAAATGTGGTTGTTACAAGTTTTACAGATATTGTTTGTGTATTAAATTTACATCTGTCCTATCTCAAACTACTGTCAGTTCAAGTTTTTGTCAAATCAAACATTTCAAGAAACAAAATATGTCGTATATATATGATTTAAGTGCACTGATTGATTGATTCATTCAACCAATTTGCTCAAAACTTTATGAATTGGTTACTGAATCATTGACTCAACCGATTCATTCAAAAATGCTGAATCATTCAGGAACAAAACACCACTGTGTTGATTGGAGATGCAACGGTTCTGATGTTATTCTGTTTGGAACTATTCTGCTGTGATTGGTGGAATAGAGCAAAAACAGAGGATACTGAAAATATTGTGTCTAAAATGTCTGTCACTTAATATTAACTTAAACATTGCCAATTTTTAATTAATTAATTACTAATTATATATCATTGGAAGTATAAAAGTATAAAACAGAGATGATCTCAAGGCTGCGCTGGTAGGCAGAGATGGTATTTCAAAACTGGACTGTCCAACCTAAAACCAGACAGATGGCCGCCCTAGGTGTTACAGTATCTGCATGAACTCATCTGGATTAGTGCATATAAAACCCAAAATTTGCACTTACCAACTATAGTAAATGTTTTATTCTAAACTCTGTCATGCTCAGAAACCTTTAAGGAAACACAGATATGGGTCTGACTCACTCCCTGAATTAAGTTTCCATCATGATTCATTCATAGCAGAACATCAGAACTCAACAGCCTGGTACACAGTCAAAAAGAGAATGGGATAAGAGCACAAGGTCAGTCTGCTTTGTTTCTTTCCATCTTTCTCTCTGTGCACTTGCTCTCTCAGCCTCTCCAGCAGGGTTAAGAGCATTGAACTGCACACATTCATAACACAAATAAGCTAGATGTTAGATGAATATCCAGCTATGTGTTGCATAGCTAGAAATCAAAAGCCTAAGACTCAGAATAAAATACAAACCTATCCAAATGGCCTTTTTCTCCCTCCCTCCCTCTCTCACTCACTCACACACACACACACACACACACTCAGCCCCAGTGGGATCTCCAGTCAGACAAACAATGATAAAGTAGTGCTCTTATGCCTTTGACACTTTGAGGAGATGCAGACCTCAAAACGGCTAACTAATAAACCCTGTCTGACTGCCACAAACCCTGTGTACACAGCAATCCAATGTAATGTTACTGATGCCTCTGTGTGTTTCTTGAAGAATATTGTTTATTAAGGTATTGCACATTTTCCCCAATCCCATTGGAAAAGGTCAGCGTATGGTCAAATTGAGTAAACTGGGCCACTTTTTGTCACTGAGGTGAAAAAAATTTGTTCAGAATTCACCCTAATACTACTAAAACATGTGGTCCTGATGAGCAGTCTTAAGTGAACAAAACAAACCGGTTTCTAGGTCCCGCTGAAGTAAAAGGGCAATGAGGAGAGCGAAAAGTTTGATTGTGAGCAATACCCACGAAGTAACGGAGGGAGGACGGATGAGTGGACGGGTGGGGGTGCCGTTGCCAAAAGGTCAAGCATGTAATATAAGAGCAGGATCTCTGCCGTCTCCGTCAGACAAAAGCCTCCCGCGGCAGACACTCCTCTGTTCTCTCTCTTCTCTTAATTACAGTCATATCACCCTGCCACCGCCGCCTGTCCTTAACATATTCCTCTTTATTTGGAGTCCTTTTTTCTCAGCTAATGGAATGTCAGCTCTCTGCTATTCCCTCCCCTCATCTCACACCGATCAAAGTGACCTCTGCCTCTCCGCCAGCGCGCAAATCAATACGCACACTGACAGAAAACCACACAACATATAATAAATGACAATCTGCGCACACACTCACACGGGCCGTCCCGTGGCATATCTGACAAAAGCCTTTCATAGCAGTCATTCTGGAACGATGGCAGTGAGTTATGTTTAAAAGAGGATTGGCGGAGCGCTCGGCTCTGCGCAGGTGTGGATATTACAGGGCAGGGTCGGTTAAAGCATCTCTCCTCGGTGTGTGAGAACGCCCGTCCCGGCCCGGGGCTGACAGCACCAATGCCATTACAGTTGTAGCTGTTTATTGTGGTTGTCTTGCTGGGAGAGGTTCTATCCAAAGCAATTTTCCTCTTAAGGGGGCAAATTGCTGGCGGAAAATTGTATGTGCTGTCGCTCAGCCATGATTGGCAGGGAGGCCGAGTTTGGCAACAGCGAATAAAGGAGAATGAAAGGATTTCATACTCGGAGCTGAGAGCAAGTGAGCAAGGGAGGGATGGATGGAAGGAGGAACGAGAAAAAGCACAGTGCATATTAAAATGTGTTGTGAAAAACGAGTGTGAAATTTCACACAATTCTGAAAACGACTGCTGTTCTTCCAGGTGGAGCGAGAGAAGCCAGGTGTTTGTGAAAACCTCATGGAACTAATCTCTCTCTCTATCTTTTTCCTCTCTCTTTTTTTCCCCCATCGGTGTGCGCTAGCTTTGTAAAGGATCAGGAGGATTTGTAACAGCTGGCATTCTTCCAGTCACTTGAAACAGAGAGAGAGAAGAAAACTGAAGTGATGGAGAGAACGGCAGACGCTTGCATTCTGCAAACTTTGATAGTAGTTATTATCTGCAGGCACTCTTAGTAAAATAAAGGGGTGTAGTGCTGTGAACTAGCTGAGTTGTCTAAACTCTTTCGTTCTTTGTTTCTATTGCAATAACAGGCAGCCTCTTTCTGCTTTGGTTCTTGTCTGCTCATGAACAAATATGAAACACTCTTCCTTCCTGATCAATACTTTTCTTTCTTTCTTTCTGAATTTCCTGTCAGAACTTCCTTATTTTCTGTCCATGCTTCTTTCTTTTCCTTCCTCCCATCCCTTGGTTCTTTTTCTTTCCTTCTTTCTTTCTTTCTTTCTTTCTTTCTTTCTTTCTTTCTTTCTCTTTCTTTCTTTCTCCCTCATTGTCCACCCTTCCTACTTTCTTTTCAATCTTTCCTTTTCCTTCCTTCCTTCCTTCCTTCCTTCCTTCCTTCCTTCCTTCCTTCCTTCCTTCCTTCCTTCCCTGTCCAAACTTAATTTTTTTGTCCTTGCTTCTATCTTTTCCTTCCTCTCATCCCTCCCTCCCTCGGTTCTTCCTTCCCTCCTTCCTTCCTTCCTTCCTTCCTTCCTTCCTTCCTTCCTTTATTTTTCTTCTTTTCTCCCTCATTGTCCATCTTCCTATTTTCTTTTTATTTTATTTTCCTTCATTCTTTCCTTCCTCGTTTTCTTTCTTTCTTTCTTTCTTTCTTTCTTTCTTTCTCTTTCTTTCTCCCTTTCTTCCTTCCTCTCCTCATTGTCCATCCTTCCTACTTTCTCTTTAATATTTTCTTTGCCTTCCTTCCTTCCTTCCTTCCTTCCTTTTGTGTACAAACTTCCATATTTTCTGTCTTCCATGTTTTCCTTCCTCCCATCCCTCTTTCCCATGGTTCTTTCTTTCTTCCCCCCCCCATTGCTTGCTTCCTTCCTTTAATTTCTTTGTTTTTCTCTTTCTTTCTCTCTTTCTTTTTCTTTCTCTCTTTCTTTTTCTTTCTTTCTTTCTTTCTTTCTTTCTTTCTTTCTTTCTTTCTTTCCTGTCAAAACGTCCTTATTTTCTGTCCATATTTCTTTCTTTTCCTTCCTCCCATCTCTCGGTTCTTCCTTCCTTTCTTTCTTTCCTGTCAAAACTCCCTTATTTTCTGTTCATGCTTCTTTCTTTTCCTTCATCCCATCCCTCGGGTCTTCCTTTCTTTCTTTCTTAATTTCTTTCTTTCCTGTCAGAACTTCCTTATTTTCTGTCCATGCTCCTTTCTTTTCCTTCCTCCCATCCCTCGGTTCTTTTTCTTTCTTTCTCTCTCTCTCTCTCTCTCTCTCTCTCTCTCTCTCTCTCTCTCTCTCTCTCTCTCTCTCTCTTTCTTTCTTTCTTAATTTCTTTCTTTCCTGCCAGAACTTCCTTATTTTCTGTCCATGCTCCTTTCTTTTCCTTCCTCCCATCCCTCGGTTCTTTTTCTTTCTTTCTCTCTTTCTTTCTTTCTTAATTTCTTTCTGTCCTGTCAGAACTTCCTTATTTTCTGTCCATGCTTCTTTCTTTTCCTTCCTCCCATCCCTTGGTTCCTTTTCTTTCTTTCTCTCTTTCTTTCTTTCTTTCTCTCTCTCTCTCTCTCTCTCTCTTTCTTTCTTTCTTTCTTTCTCATTTTGCTCTTTCTCTCCCTCCCTCGGCAGATGGCTATTCAGCCTCATCCATTAACTGTTATTGTTTTTCCTGAACATGACATTGATTCAATTTAACACCAATCAATTTCAAACGCTTCTGACATTCAGATCTGACCTTAAGGCAAACGACTCATGAACTATGATCAGAATTAAACTTTTGTTAACGAGGTGATCTCTCAGCCTTGCCCAACAGCAATGTTCGCTAAAAATTAGATCAATTATTATAAGGGAAACAGACCCTAAGTTGATTACCCTGCCCTCACTAATTTGTGTAATTAATAACCAGGCCTGGACTAGAATAAGAAGTTTATTAATCCATATCTACAAGCCAGTAATGAAATTGTGTGGGCAGGTCATCCATTTAGATGGTAATGTCATAATCAATGCTGCCACACCATACATGTTAATGAGCATTGTTATGAATTGTTACAGTTAGAGCTGTGTGTATGGAGACGTCGGCCTCTTTGTGTCGTTATGTATGGCAATCAGACGCGTGAAAATGGCAAATCTAATTAGGAATTCCGACTGGAGCGGCTGGGAACACTGAGAGCAGTAGACGGTATCGGAGCTGACAGCTGCCAGCCGGAACGCCGAGTGTCGGAACAAAACCAGCATTCTGCACCACAACGGGAATGACAGGAAAAAAGGATGTATCACAAACGAATAATTGCACTCTGCATGGCCTCTTGCCATATAGCACAATAGATCTGCCAGCACAGGAAGAAGATGCTATTGTGTGTGTACAAGCACTCTTTATGAGTTTTACCTTCGAGTCGAGGGGATAGACTCGTGTCATCTGCATGGCGATGAGGCTCCTGTTCTCGCATTCAGTCTTCCTCTGCAGGCCCTGTGTGGTCCTCCTCTTCTGCATGCTAGACAATGCACTGCATTCATCTGCTAAATTAATAAATGTAAATTCACACATATCACGACTCACGAGTTATAGGATTCATATATAGAGGGTTTATATTAATTCATAACATGAGGAGGAATGTTTCCTTATATTATGAATTAGTGTGTTAACAGTAAAACTGTTAAGTATGATAATACCATTTTAAAAGTTCTTAATTTTGTTTTGTAGCTCTCCTACAACATGTTCACATGCATCAAAGGCCAAAAAACACTTTAATTTTCTCATAATTTACACTGCACATCACTACATTTTTCAATGATTCACAAACGACTTGTCCGATGCTTCAGTCTCTCTTAAACCAGTGGTTCTCAAAGTGGTTCCCAGTGGTTCTCAAAGTGGTTCCCAGTGGTTCTCAAAGTCTCGGGGTGTGCTACGGCGTTCAAGTGCGTGGAATAACGGTTGGCGCTCTGCCTTTATAAAGCGGCACCGAACGCCAATTGCAATTTGCACTTAATGACTCTTCTTTAGATTCTTGACTTGTCACTGTCTGAACAAGCCCAACAGAAGCTGCTCGCCATAGAAAAGCACCGCTTCAGCGGATGGAATCACAAGCTGCTATTGTGAAAGGCGCGCGCTCCGCTGCTGTATGCGTTCCGGTGAGAAGACGCAACTCACAAGAAGCTGAGCTTGTGAGGTGCTGTCAAAAACAGTTAGCCTATATATTGGCGCTGTTATATATTTCTCACCCAAAGCATCACTGAAATATTTATTTATTTATTTATTTATTTAAATTATGAATTCTCATCTATTATTTTCTCTTACTATTATATTTTTCAATGATTCAATGACATTACAAAGTGAAACTAATGCAGGTGTTTTTCAAAATCAAATGCACGTTTTTCAATCAGCTTTTATAAGTTTTAGTGAAATTATTTGGTAGTCAGAGGTGTGTTTATTGGAGGTGGGGTGGGAGACGGCAGATTATTTTTTTTAAATGTTTAAAGTGGGGCGTGACCAAAAAAGTTTGAGAACCACTGCTACTCTGATTGGCCAGGTGGCACACTCTGTTGTGATTGGTCTGCCGCTTACAACAGCGTCTGCAGGAAACGAAACTCCCATTACTTTACAGAACTTCAGTTCCGGTCTGGAGGCTTCTGGAGCTCAGCGATTAAAGTAAAGAGAGTAACGATGGGGTCAGTTTTAACATATCTGACTGCGAATCCAATGATGAAATATTGGAAGAACTAGTTTTTCATCCCGAACCTCCATCGTAAGGATGACTTGAGCAGCTTCTCAGTGATACACTAACTTACTCTTTTTGACGTTCATCATGAGATGTTGCAACTGTAATTCCTCACCATAAGCATTAACAAGTGTATGTCCATCAAAATATTTCTAATTTATGACAGTGCACATGTGGGAACTGCATCATTTAACTGTATCAATATTAGTCGTAACGTTAGCCGAGCACTAACATAAATGATGTAACATTAAAGTTTGTAAAGCAAATCTTGCTCCGTCCTCAATCACTACTCAGAGTTGCAAGAAAGACATACATTCTGCATTAATGGACACAATTTTAGGTAATAGTGAGCCACAGATGATTTGCAGAAGTATTTCAGTAAGATAGTAGGCTAACGTAAGTTAGCCGGAGAGCTACATAATATAAAACACAAAACTACTATTTTGAACACCCAGTAGATATATACATCAATAATTAATCGTACTTACAGGCTGTGATTCTGAGGAGCAAGTTGGTCAAAATAAAGTCGGTACGGTCCCATCTTTAAGCATTTTGTAAATCCCATATAGACCTTAGGAGATTTGAGAAGCACTCATGAAAATGTTAATTTGATGTTGTATCAATGTGGTCATTTTTTTTTTTTTTTGGGTCACTTTTGCAGAGCAGAAAACAGTGTCTTTTCGACATGTATACAATACGAACCAGTTACAGCGTTTGTGGGTCGGCCAAAGCAGACGTTGTTTGAGCAAATATGTTACCCAGTGACGTGTCGCCGTCACGGAAGTGGGATTCGAATTTCTAACGATTCGTTTAAGCGGTTCATAGTCGATTCATCTTTTGAGAGACTACTAGAGGCTTGTTCGAGATGCATCAGCGCTGCACAGGCAGATCGGCAAATGACATTAAAGTACCGCAAGAAAGATTGGAGAGCAAACAACTCCATATACTATTGAATTGCTCTCGCGGTACTTTGATGTCATACGCCGTCTGCGCAGCGCCGATGCATCTCGAACAAACCTAATTAACTTTATTTATTGTGCCCTTTCGGGTTAATATTCGAAAAAGCATAATAGGGGCACTTAAAAATAAGATTTAAAATTATTATAAAAGTTATTCCTGTGATGGAAAGATGAATTTTCAGCAGCCATTTACGCAGCTCCAGTCTTCAATGTCACGTGATCCATCAGAAATCATTCTATAGTGCTGATTTGGTGATCAAGAAACATTATTATTATCAGTTTTGAAAATAGTTGTGCTGCTTAGTGTTTTTGATACATTTTTTTTTCAAGATTCTTTGATTAATAGAACCTTTAAAAGAACAGCATTTAATTTAGCCTAAATATAAAATTTTTGTAACATTATAAATGTCTTTACTGACACCACAAACTTTCAATTAGAACTGTATATGTGGGGTATAGAGAAGTGTTTACACTGATTCACTATTTACTACTATTAAATAAAAACATATTACAAATACAAAATAGCAGTTGGAAGAATATGTTTGTTGAAACCTGCATTTACTGTAAGTGTACTGTAAGTCATACAAACCTTGTGTCCTAATAAGCACCTGTAAATAATGCAGTGTTAGAGACAGATGAAAGGAGAGAAGAGAGAAAGACACAGCAGTCCTGCCACAAGTTGCACTCCAATGCTAACTGCTTTTAGCACCTTACACATGCCACTGTGTGTGTAGGTGTGCGTGCTGCCTGTTATAAGCTTTAATATTTTACACATGCACGCTGCATATGTAGCTCTGCAACACCTGTTCTTCAGAGCCAACTGCAGCATCTGCTACACAGCTCATTAATGACTACACAGATACACACCAACATATATTAAATGAAATGCACAAAATGTGTATTTTCCTCCCCTCTCTCACACCTTTTCGGTAAACTTCTATAAATTCCCCTTTGATTAGTGAAGACTGTTTTACAGCTAAAATGACAGATAAAGCCTGATCTAAGTTTGATCACAGGCATCAAGATGATCATTAAGAGCTCGAGATGAAACTTAATCAAAGAGATCCTTTAAAGAAAGGTGAATAAGTAGAGGTAATGCTATCATCAGTCATCATCCCAGCATTACCTGCTCCAGTTTTTGAGCTTTGAAGACGGCCAATAAAAGCTGCTGTTAGGATGAAGTTAAAGTGATTCTCTGGGTTTATATTGGGTTAGTACTGATTGGCTTGAAATTGCTCTGTCTCGAGATTCCCTTTCATCTTTACTGCTGGAAATCACTGTTTTCCTGTTGTCTGAGTAGGTTTAAACATTTACTCTCATGGATGTTTTCCCTTGGGAACGTGAGGAGGAACAGCTCAAGGAGTGAATTTCAACTAACTAGCAGTAAAGGTGAAGAACAAGACACTGAATCAGAAAACAATTGTCAAATCACAGCCAGTCTGTACATTTCCATACTGAGTGCACAGATTATAGGCATGTGCACTCACTATGGAAAATAAGATATAGGCAAAGCTGAAGACCTGATCTAATACCATGATTATTTGCTAACCTGTGAAAGATGCATATTTAAACACAGTACTACAATATACTTTCTTTGTGTCAAGAAGGCATGCAGCAGCTCTGAAGCTTCAAAGCACTATTGCTATGCGCTCAGAAATATTTTCGGCTGAACTTAATTTAAATGTGGACAGCACATGTTGGAAATGAGATTTCTTAACATGAAATTGCCATGTCAACTCAACTTTCAATATTTTGTAATTGAAGCTGACTTATTATGAAGTATCAAAGTAACTCAAATAAAACAATAGAATACACAAGCATGTTAAACTTAATTTTTACAGTATGTAACGCATGGTTGCACAGTTATCACAGTTACAAACTTTGGAAGCAGCAAACTTGGTCATATTTCTAATAACTGTCAATCACAACTAATTATATTATTATATAATATATAACCACAGGACTGCTGAATGCTTGATTCGGATTAGTTGACAAACATTCTAAGGTGTGCAATTATTTTTCCGTAAACGCACAGCTATGAAGTAGTTCCAGGTCTGTTGAACGCATTACAGTTCCATATTACTTTGGCCAATTATTTCAGTTATTTCATTTGTCATTGCAGCCTACAAGAGCAAAGAAACAAAAACACTGACCAAGTTAGCTGTAGAACGATGTTTTGAAATTAGCAACAGAGGCTTGGGATAAGATGCGTAAGACATTAGTTCTACACACAAGAGCACTTTAAAGGATTAGTTCACTTTCAAATGAAAATTACCCCAAGCTTTACTCACCCTCAAGCCATCCTAGGTGAATATGACTTTCTTTTTTCTGATGAACACAATCGGACAAATATTAATAAATATCCTGACGCATCCAAGCTTTATAATGGCAGTAAGCGTTACCAAAGGAGTATGAGCTGAAGAAAGTGTCTCCATGCAAAGTGAACCCTCATCAATTATTTCTTTTATCCTAATGTATATATTAAATATTATTAACTAGAGTAAAAATATTATATTATACATAATTTTCCAGAAACTTTAAATACCTTTAGAGTGAAGGTCGATCATCTTAAATGTTGTTTTGTCCTGTTGTGGAACATTTCCTCAAAATTGTATTTTGTGCTTAATTTTCTCACAATTTTTCATACACTGCGCTGCACCAGAAGTTGTGGTGGCCACTCATTAAAGGCGCCCTAGAACTTTTTTTAAAAAGATGTAATATAAGTCTAAGGTGTCCCCTGAATGTGTCTGTGAAGTTTCAGCTCAAAATACCCCATAGATTTTTTTTTTTTAATTCATTTTTTTTAACTGCCTATTTCGGGGCATCATTATAAATGAGCCGATTCAGGGCTACTGGCCCTTTAATTTCCGTGCTCTCCGCCCACGGAGCTCTCGCTTGCCTTGAACAGTGCATAAACAAAGTTTACACAGCTAATATAACCCTCAAAATGTATCTTTACAAAGTGTTCGTCATGCATGCGGCGGATTATGTGAGTATTGTATTTATTTGGATGTTTACATTTGATTCTGAATTAATTTGAGGCTGTGCTCCATGGCTAACGGCTAATGCTACACAGTTGGAGAGATTTATAAAGAATTAAGTTGTGTTTATGCATTATACAGACTGCAAGTGTTTAATAATGAAAATAGCGACGGCTCTCTTGTCTCCGTGAATACAGTAAGAAACGATGGTAACTTTAACCACATTTAACAGGACATTAGCAACATGCTAACAAAACATTTATAAAGACAATTTACAAATATCACTAAAAATATCATGGTATCATGGATCATGTCAGTTATTATTGCTCCATCTGCCGTTCTTCGCTATTGTTCTTGCTTGCTTACTTAGTCTGTTGATTCACCTGTGCACATCCAGATGTTACTGGCTGCCCTTGTCTAATGCCTTTCATAATGTTGGGAACATGAGCTGGCATATGCAAATATTGGAGGCGTACACCCCGACTGTTAGGTAACAGTCGGTGTTATGTTGAGATTCGCCTGTTCTTCGGAGGTCTTTTAAACAAGTGAGATTTATATAAGGAGGAGGAAACAATGGAGTTTGAGACTCACTGTATGTCATTTCCATATACTGAACTCTTGTTATTTGACTATGCCAAGGTAAATTTAATTTTTCATTCAAGGGAACCTTTAAGAAAAGCAAAATACACTACAGTCACCAGCTCAACCCAAGCATAAGCGCCGCTTTTCAGCATTATGGTACCCGCCAAAACTTAAGTTTCAAAACACCTTTTTAACTTGCTCAAAAACACATTAAACAGCACTTAACTTTAACATTTACTCTCCCATTCAGTCCCATGCAAAGCATGCTGGGAACTAGAAATCTAATTCCTCTGGCCATTTCAGTAAACATCTGTTTTACAAATTTAAGTGGATTGCACACAATGACATTAAGTTATATAAAATGTTGAAGAAGTGTTCCATTAGCTTAAGCAAACTGAACAAGCAGCAAAATCATTTTTTGAGTCCACATAGCAAAGGCACACATAAGACCAATTGTTACATTCCTGAACTCTCATCGGGAGGCTCTGCGATAAACCTCTTAACCACAGCAGATCTTCTGTTTGTCAGAATCAAAGTTGACAGACAAGCAATCCATATGCTTTGATTTTATTTGACATTCACCCCCCAAGGCGATTTTCTAATGGTGAGAATGGCAATACTGTTCTCCATCTGGTCAGGTAGCGCCAGCATAGGCTAAATTAGCACGTGGCACACAGCAGGCATATGCCACAGCATAAAGCTACAAGAGAGCGTTGTGTGCCAGCTGTTGTGACGACAAATACTAGCATAATTGTGCAGTTCACAGGCTTGAAATGGACGTGAGACGACAAGACTAAAAGGCAGCAATATGTTTCAGTTGTTTAAGTGGAGTATATACATTTTTATTTATGAGAAACAGGATTTATAAAACACCAACAGACTTAATTATGAGTATCCAAATGTACATTCGACAATCAACACTTTATTTTAATGTGTCCTTGTTACACATTACATGTATTTACTATTGTAATAAGAGTAAATTATCGATAATTACTAGCAACTAACACTAAACCAATCCCTAAATCTAAAGTACATGCTGTTAATATTACTCAATACTTAATTGTGTAATTTCACCATAACAAGGACACATTAAAATAAACCAAAAATTTGTACCTCTACATCTATTGGTACAACTGAACATGTAATGGCCGTCACCATACAAGGTCACTGGGGCGGGGACTTGATGTAGCATGTGTGTGTGTGTGTGTGTGTGTTGTGTATGTCTCCAGTTGCTGAGCCTTCACTACACATCAGCCCCATCTGTCCAACGTTGGTGTGTTTGCGTCCGAGACCACATCATGCCCCGTCCGTGACACCATGTTAATGAGAGCCGCACAGGTGACAGGTGAAAGCAGCAGCACCCCTGGCAGTAGACAAATCCCCACACAAACACTCTCAGACTTATGACAACACTGAAGGCAATAGAAATCCAAACACACCTCACCCGTCTGCCTGCCGAAGACCATCTACAAACACACTCTCACACACATGGCAGATGAAAACACTGCTGGCATCAAAGCACAAATGCTGCACACATCTCTGTGACATGCGAAGACAGAGATTCTCACAGCTTGGTGGCACATCTGTCAACTTTTCAAGGTAAATATTCACTTCACACACACACAAACCACACTCCTTCCTCTTGCTTGTCCTCACTTCTATTTAAAAAAAAAAAAAAACACATTTTACCAAACATAATCCCAAATGAGCAAATCAAAAGCAGTGCAGCCATTACCACAAAAGCTGTTTTCAAAAGGGCGTTTTAATTTAGTTAACATTTAAGAGAACAGCACAGAGATAATAAAGTCCACCTGGCTTCATTTTACACAAGTACACCAGTCGTCATCCTTTCTCCCATTACACCGTCTCACGGAGAATCTCTCCCATAGTGTACGGTTACATTAGCAGAGATTAAAAAACAATCCCAATGCATGTTTCTTTCCATAGCTCTTCAGTTATAACCAGGCTGTGTAAACATTCCAGTAACCTATAGGTAAAATGTGCACGGTACATCAAACCAGTATCTCGATGAACAGTGTTACTGCGAATTAGCCAACAGTGCTGCAGTATAACGTGAGACAGCTCTTGCCCATTCAACCTCAGCAGTGAACACTCAAACCAGAGGGTATCATATACAAACAGGAACTTAAATCAGCTCTTTATAACATGAACATGTCCTTGACTGCAAAACTATAACTTTTGGAATATCATAATGTTATCATAATACTAGCAAAAATTGACTTGCATCTGTAAGAAGTAATTTTCTGATATTGTTACCACTTTGAGAGCAGGGCCTGGGGAGCTGCTATTATTTCTTGTGATATTTAAAATAACATAATATCCATATTTCTAAAACAACTAATTATAATAAAATGAAATAACTCCTAATTCAACAGGAAAAAGCTCAATTATATTATTCTTCATGTCGAAATCAAATTGTGTGCTTAATCATCTCATTCTTCGGACCAGTGCATGGCAGTCGAGGGCTATGCTGTTTGTGAACACACCTGACAAAGACTTCACAGCAAAATATAAAGGCAAAAAACAGGGACTACACACAGTTAATGCTGGATGCTGCAGTGCATCAAGATGGGTTGATGATGAGTGGAGGCAATCAGACGGAAGAGTCATTTTGGTCATTCTTCCAAGGCTTCATTTACAGGGGTAGAGTGTGTTGGCCGTTTGGAGGGGTCAGTTCTGGCGGTACGTGGCGAATGTTAAGCCGTCAGGTGAGTGAGTGTCTACGATATGCAGGAAAGGGTTGGAAAGACAGTGGATTCTCTCCGTTTTCAAATGGCAAAACCATCACTCCACACACTCAAAGAGTTTGAGCTCAGTCAAAGACGGTACAAATCAGAGAAAACGACAACAACACTTCAACAAACGCACACAAACACATACGCTCTCACACAGTGCAAATAGGCTTTTTCGTTCGCTCTCTTGATCTCGCCTTCGCTCTTATGGCCGTATTTACCCTGCGGTATATACAGAGAGATGCAGAAGAGAGGATGAGGCAACTGGACATTCAACCTCGAGTGCGTCTTCATGGGCACTTTTCTTCTTATTTAATTCCTCATTCTCTCTTCATCACAGCCCCTTTCCTCTGTTCCCTTGTTCCATCATCTCTCTCCTTCTTGGCCATTCCCTTTCCTACCTTTCCGTCCTTCGTTATTTCTCCGTCTCTATTTATAGAGGCTCATGGTAGGACTCTGGTACATGCACATATAGGCGTCACAGAGAAGTCTGCGTGCATAGCCCTGGATGTTCTTGGGGTCCAGCGCGTGGAGTTCCTCTGGGGTCATCTTCAGGTAGGCCCCTACTTCTGGGCACGGGGATACCTGTGGGATGTTAAACCCGTTCTGACCGCCTGCCACCAAAAACAGAGAAACAACAGAGTTAGCGACAGAAAAATCAATAAAAGATAAGAATGGTGTGTCTATTTATTATTGTTACTCAAAAGTGAGTCATATACGATTAAAAAACAATAACACAAAATAGGTTTATAAGTCCTCTGTACCGTCGCGGTCAGCCATACTATCGAAGAACAGCCAAGCCGAGTCTGCGGATCCGTATTTGACAAAGGCGACATAGTGGCTTGTCTCAATGCAGAGCACGGCAAACAGCTCCATCTGCTGGTGAGGGTAAGATCCCTGTCTCCACACTGATTCCTGCAGCTCTTTAGGGACAGATGACTTAACATAACGATGAGACTTACGCCGTGGGTGCAGATGTACCTAAAGGTCCAGGAAGTGAAACCAAATTGTGTCAAATATTCAGAAAAAAAACACGTACACACAAATATGCACATTAATGTATATTTAACCACTGTAAGGAACTGTTATAGTTGTTTACACTATAGATTAATGCATTTGAACAGTGATTTATTTGGAAAAGCCTCCATCTAGTGGATATGAAAGGTATTGCAGACAAGATCACTGAATTTTCATAGAGCTAGAAGAGCATGTTTGTGCTTAAATGTGCATATGTTAGTGTCCTACCTGCGTATTGCACTTTTCACAGAACTGCTTGATCTTTCCTGGTGTGATGTCACAATCTTCGTAGCACTCTCTGCACTCGTAAAGAGCTAAGCCACCACAGATTCGACATTCTCTAGGGGCTGATACAAACATTTGTTATACCATTTTCCTTTAAACACTGAAAACACAGAGCACAGCTAAAATGATACATATTACAATACAATGAGTTCTTTTATTCAAATAACTTCACAAATCCATTGAGTTAATGAACTGACTCACTGTCATCTAATAGATCTGTGATGTCAAGCTTCAAAGAGGGGAAGATCTTATTAAACATTTTAAAGTCCTTCCCAAAGCGAGGCATCTGAATTATAAGGCAAGAAGGGGCCTGGACAGAAACAAACAGACAAGAACATGACCTTTTCATACGTCCTCACACAATATTAACCAACACGGATGTGTAATTTCTCCTCTGAATGCATCTTTCTCTTTTAATTTTGTACTTGTTCTATGTGCTTATTTAGAGAAATTTAACATCTAAATTATAAAATGATAATAACAGTAGTATTAATATCATGTGCAGTATAAATGTAAAAGTTCAGAAATTGTACCTCAAATTGCTTTAATAAGTAAATTTCAACAAAAATATTATTGCAAATTGAGAATAATAAGATTTGTTAGCACCAAATCAGCATATTAGATTGATTTCTAAAGGATTATGTGACACTGAAGACTGGAGTAATGGCTGCTTTACCATCATAAATTACACTTTAAAATATAATCAAATAGAAACTGTTTCAAATTACAAAATATTTCACAATATTATTGTTTTTACTGTATTTTGATCCAATAAATGCATTAGTGAGCATAAGAAAATTCTTTCAAAACATTACAAATTTTAGTGACCAACTTTTTATATATATATATATATTTTAAAAAAAAAATGTAAAAGGGTTTTTTTTTTTTCTTTCTTACAGAATAGTAAAAAATATTGTAAAGAACAATAAAACATGGAAGTAAAAGTGGCCTCTCCACTATGGTTAACAAAGATATAGAGCATGCCTTGTGTCCATACCTCTGCAAATTTGAGATCACTGTTGATGAAGGACCACTCCAGAAGTTGCTGGCTGGTTGGCACCAGAACTTTATCTTTCTTGTCCATAAATATTTGATAGAAGTAACAGTCCTGAACCTTCTGCCCTGCAGACCTGCAAAAGATAATATAAACGTTAAAGACACCACTTTTTAATACTAGCTTAGTGGAGTTCCTAAATATGTTAATTCTACCATGGATTTGATTTGAAGGGTATGTGGGAGGCGCACCGAAGTTTGAGAAGAGGGTCGACTCTCAGGATGTGATGAAACAAGATGTTGAGAAACTCCTCAGGATCTAAACAGAGAGAATAACTTATTACAATTTGCACTATACAAATCAAAATAATGTATTACTATTCTTCTCATAATTATTTGTAGTTAATATGCAGATCTTTATAAAAGAAATGTAATTTTTTTATAATAATTTTTTTTTCCATTGAGGTCCCACTTTATATTAGGAGTCTTTCACTACTATGTACTTGCACATCAATTATATATATATATATATATATATATATATATATATATATATATATATATATATATATATATATATATATATATATATATGAGAGTTAGGTACAACGTACATACAATGTACAACTTTTGCTGCTATTGAGGTGGGTAAGTTTAGGGACCAGTTTCATGGTATGGGTAGGTTTTAGGGTGGGTTAAGGGGTAGGAATTGGGTTAACAGTGTAATTTAGATGTAATCACAGAAGTTACTTACAGATGTAATTAAATGCAAGTATTTCTAAATATAAGTATAAGGTGAAAAATGTATTTACACAATACGTGCATTGTATCAAATGATTATGTTATTACAATGTAGTTGAAGACTAGTATATAAAGTGAGCCCATATTATGATCATTTTGAGTGCCATAATTTAAACGTTTAAGCATTTAATACATTTGTGGTGCTCTAGATCAATATAGAGTGTGTGTTTTGATGAAGAATTAGGTTTAGAGAACAATAAATTAGCATCCTTATAATTAATGACTTTATCTGTAACTTTTACTCTGTTTGTACAAAGAATGGAATGTTCTGTGCGTCATAATAACAGGGCTGTGTGTGATATACTTTATAAAAGCACAAAGTGGACATAACAGGTGCCACCTGTGTTTCAGTATGGGAAAGAGCAGGATGTACTCAAAATAAAAGTAAATGGGGAAAAATTCCATTCCCAAACCACTTGGTATAACAATAACAGGTTCTGAGGTGATAACATGTTCTAAAACATCTAAGAACATGTGCTCATATAACAATATTATGACTGAAATACATTTGCAGTCATATTGTCATGTAGATGACAACATTATTTCTTCATATTTCGTAGTATAGAGTACTGTTTTCAAACCAATACAATGTAGTATTAACATTTCCTGTAAAAATCATGTTGATGAACCTCTAATAATTAATTATTATTATTAACAATAAGTAATATATTAATAATTATCTAATAATTATTATCTATTTGTGTTGTTCCTCAATATTGCAGATGCTCAAAATAACTCAACTGCTGAAAAAAAACATCTGTAATTTTTACAGAGTGAAAATCAGTTTCTGTTTGCACCTACAGAGGGCAGTATCAATACATTTCTTCTACAGTGACATGAAATACAATGAGACTTGTCTCACCCTTCTCTTCTGAAGTAAATCCTGACGCAGCCTCCACTTTCTCCAATATCCTCCTTAGTTTCATGATTTTAGTGGCGCATACGTAGCCATGTCTAACAAATACACACACACACAGATTAATAAAAGTCTGTCACAGAAAATACCGAAAAGAGAATATTTGGATGAATATTTAGATGCACAGTGCTAATACTAATACAGCTAATAAAGATGAAGCAGCCAAAATTATGTGCGGTAATAAATGGTGTGTCACTCACATTCGTAGTGGATTGACTATTTCTGTCCGCAATAACTCTTGAGTCTCTTTGTAATATTCTACATCAGTCTTGGATCTTGGCCTTAGGAGTACTGTATCCAACACAGAACTAAAAGAGAATAGACTGACATACAGAGAGAGACAGAAGAATACATATATTTTTCAAATTCAACATTAAGTAGTAGCTTATAATCTATTAAGCATCATCTATGTATTGCACTAATGTCAAATAAATGTAATGTGTAGTATTTTAGTAGTTTTAACTCTCTGTGTGTAGATATCATGGAAACCCAGAGAAATTAAACACGGCGTAAGCTGTGTACTGGTTTGACCTACATTATGAGGACCATCCTTATACTGTAATGTTTATTCAGGTTTCAGGCCATGACCCCTACATTATGAGGACATGCTGATGTCCTTGTAATTGAAAATGTTAAATAAACATACAAAACGATTTTTTATTTAAAAAAATAAAAATGCAGAAAGTTTTGTCAAGGGTAGGTTTAAAAAACATTAAAACAAAAAAAAAACATTATGCCTATGGAATGTCCTCATAATGATATGAGTACCAACATGTGTGTGTGTGTGTGTGTGTGTGTGTGTGTGTGTGTGTGTGTGTGTGTGTGTGTGTGTGTGTGTGTGTGTGTGTTCACCAGAACAGAGTAGAGTCCAGATAGCAGGAGTTATAATGTCCTTGAATTCCTTTCTTCTTCCCAACCATCACCTCCAAACCGTCATTCTCCGTCCGAGGAGGAGTGTTCTCGTTAACTACTTCACTCAGATAACCCCCAAAAGCTGCAGCAAAACACACTGAGGAGTCATATCAATCAAGTACAATGAGCTTCAGTGCTCTTAGATTAAAAAAAAAAAAAAAAGGGTTCTGACATCAATACATGTTAAGCTCTACTGACAGCATTTGTGGCATAATGTTAATTACTAAAGATGCCACAAAAAGTCAACTTCAACTTTCAGTTTACAAAAATATAAAATATAAAACTGCATAAAAGTATAGTCACAAACTTATTTATTGTACATGTTAACATAATATTAGTGTGGCAAAATTACTTCCTACTCTTGCCTGCGCAGTTTTATTTAAACTGTTTTTGTCATGAAGTAAACTTATGCATGATTCACAAAAAAGATTCCAGAAAAGGATGTGATACAACTATCAGTAAAGCACTGTAAACTACAATGCAAACTTCGCCCACACGTCTGTAACACATAACCAGTAAGTCATCCACTTTGAAAAGTATTCCCACAAAAGCACTTAACAGATCAAAAAATAAACATTTCTTTAGCAAAAATACAAGCTTCACATTTCACAATGCCGGTTCATTTACTGTTCAGCTGAAAGTATATTTCCCTTGCCTGCATTCAGCTTAGGGCTGGGCGATGTATCGAATGCTTTTGTCACGCGCATTTCTTCAGTATCGCGTTCAATGTCGATATGTATCGCCGTCGATATTGAACGCGATATTGCGTGTCTTATCAGTGAACTACGGCTCTGTCTATTAAATGCCGCTTCATTTGAAAGCAGGTGATGGCGATTTAGCGGCAATCAGGGAACCGGCTTTACTGAAGAAATGCGCGTGACAAAAGCATTCGATACATCGCCCAGCCCTAATTCAGCTCCAGCCCTTAAAGTCTTCAGAACATAATTTTAATCATCAGCGAGTGATTTTACGTAGTGTTCACATGCAAAATGCATTTATTTGTGTTCAGGGTCAATACAGTATACTTTTAAGGGCTTGAACTCTCAATTATGTACCAGACAGAGTGGAATATAGGAAAAGAAGTATATGCAGGCCTTTTATGTGTTCAAGTAACTGCAATTTCCGCTCTAGATCAGGCCCTTCCTCTTGGAGCATTCTATACAACTCATTGTCCAAGCTCTTGTTCTATCCATACTGGACTGTTGTAATGCTCTCTTGGCAGGCCTAACAGCCTGCCATCAATTTGCACTGGTTCCCAAGAGCTGCTTGCATCAAATTCAAGGCACTGATGTTTGCCTACAACCACTGGCAACCACTGGCTCTGCACTCCGTAACCTAAACTCACTACTTCAGACCCTGTGTGCCCTCCAGAAGCTTGTGCTCTGTAAGTGAATGGCACCTTGTGGTGTCATCCCAAAGAGGCACAAAACTTTCACAGACCTTTACTTGACTTTACTTGTTCCCTGCTGGTGCAATGCCCTGTCTAACACTTTCAAGAAATGGCCAAAGATGCATCTTTTTCGTCAACACTTTACCCATAAATACTAACACTTACCATACTATTCAGTATATCTATTTTTTTATTTTTTTATTTATTTATTTAAAAAAAAAAAAAAACTAGTACTGTGCTAGACTAACTATGAGTAGCCCTATATTGTAGCCCTATTGTTGGTTTGATTGCTTCTATTGTTCTCCTCATTTGTAAGTCACTTTGGATAAAAGTAACTGCTAAATCGTTAAATAATGTAAATGTAAACATTACTGTAGGCTTTTCATAACTATATGCACTGACACTTGAAGTGTGTTTCTTACCTATGGAGTTGCATCGTTCTATGGGGTTGGGTGAATGATGTAAGGACGGGAATCGTGAGTCTGGCCTGCAACACTTCAGTTTGACAAACAGAGCTTTCTTTGGTGGACACGTAAAATAACGAATCCCTTTAAATGTGCCATCAGTGCAGCCCACACACTCCTCCTCCTAAACAAACACATAAGAAATACAGTTTATAATATAGCAAATGTATATACACTAATATTCACTACCTTTCAACATTTATTAATGTTTTTGAAATAAGTATTTTCACCAAGACTGCATTCATTTGATCAAAAATACTGTAAAACGATAATATTGTGAAATATTATTACATAAATTAATATTATTATTAATTTAAAATAACTGTTTTATATTTTAAAATATTTTAAAATTATAATTTACTGTAATTTATTCCTGTGATGTCAAAGCTGAATTTTCAGTATCATTACTCCAGTCTTCAGTGTCACATGATCCTTGAGAAATAATTCTAATATGCTGATTTGGTGCTCAAGAAACATGTCTTATTATTATCGATGTTGAAAACAGATTTCGATTTCAAATTTAATGTATCCTTGCAAAGAATTAATCTCTTTAGAAAAAAAATCGTACTGACCCCAAACATTTGAATGCTAGTGTATTTATATTCACTAGTTACAGTACAGCAAACACACATGAATCTACTGACCAGCTCTAGACCAGCTAGTGGCTCTTGTAGACCTGGGGGTAGACCAACCCAACGGATGACCCCACACAGCGGTGGGTTCTCTTTGACCTCCACCATTGACCCGACCTCTAACCCTGGCTGGCCTTGTGATGGTGATGGAGGCCTCTGGACAGGCGTGGTAGCAGGTGGCAGGATCTCCTGCTGCTCCCCCATCACTGAGCCAGCAGACAGGGAGAGAGGGCCGTGGCTCATGCTCCCATTGGGGCCAACTTTGCGGCTCAAGCTGAAGGGCAGGGAGTGGAACTTGTTATCAGTGGGCAGCGAAGGGGTGGTGGGCAGAGCTCGAGAGGGGGATGAGCTTGGGTTGAAGTCTGGGGGCATGTCCGTCAGGGATTTGGCCGGGTCCTCACCGACTGTCAAGAAACAAAGACAAAGAAATGAGAGGCTGTACCAAGAGGTCATAATAACCGGAAGATGCATCAGTGTGAAGGACCAGGAACTGATCAAGCAATACAAACCATCTGAAGACATCACAGCTAATGTTATGAAATTATAATAAATGGTTCAGATAGCTTAAATGAAACAGTCATCTGTCATTAAGAAGATTTACATTTATACACTGCCATTCAAAAGGTCAGTAAGATTTTTGTAACATCGTGTTGCATCAAATGTAGACAACATTACTGATTACAATGGGTTTTATTTATTTATTTTTTGCCTTTTGTCACGTCGCATCGAGCTGCTCTCGTACAGTGTAGAAGTGGTGTAAGAAGTCTCTTATTCTCACTAAAACAGCATTTATTTGATCATAACAGTAATAGTAACTACTAACATTGTGAAACATTATTACAATTTAAATTGAATTATTTTCTATTTTAATATTTTTTTTAAAAAAAATTCAGTATTCATTGATGAATAGAAAGTAAAAAGCTGTTATTTTTTATTTTATATCCATCAAAGAATTCCAAAAAAAAGGTATCATGTTTTCAACATTGATAATAAGAAAAGTTTCTTTGAAATAGAAAACTTTTGTCACATTATAAATGCCTTTACTGTCAGTTTTTATTCAAATAAAAGTATGAATTTCATTAAAAAAATCTTACTGACCAAAACTTTTGAACAGTAGTGTATACTAAACCACAGCTTAGCCAAAATATGATGTCTGATCAGTGCTGGTTATTTTCTCCTCACTGAAACACATACCAGTACATAAAATATGAAGATATTGGTAAACATTTGTATGGGCCACAGGAAAAAGTCACCAAAGGAATCAAGCATAAGAATTGTGGTGAACAGACAGACTGAGGAATGAGAACGAAAGCAGCACAGGCCACAAACACAATATAAACCCCATAACCAAACAAAATATAAACCCCATAACCAATCACAGACCACCCCTGCAATGTCCTCCAATAGTTAGTATAGTGTGACATGAAATATGAAATAGTTACACAGATGAAAGCAATGTTATAAGGAATACAGTCTCCCAATACACATACACACACATTCAATCACGCACACTTACACAATGCATGAGTGGAGATATGGCTTGAGTGTGCCAGCAATACCAGATATAAAAGGCTTTCACAAATCACACAAACATAAAACTAGTCACCAATAGTAAAAATTACATATATATTATGCAACTCATGAATTAATGCAGTGTTAAAATAAATACTTAATGTAATTTAACTTTTTAAATTTAATTTAATTCATTTTAACTTACAGTTAAATGTAGCTGTAAACTGAATTTGAAATGCAAACACTGAACATTCAACTGAGATGTTCATTTTCTGATTAATGATGTCATGCTTATGAGGTTGCATGCCACTCACGTCACAGTGAACCAGACTCCAAATAAAAGATCTCAGCAGCAAGTTGCTTTTAAAATCACAGCTCATGTATTCAAAGGCATTGACTAACATGACTTATTCATGACAAGATTATTAAAGGAGCCTAAAGATAAGTGCAGTCTAATTTTAGGATAGCTATCTGCAGGACGGCACCTTGCTGTTAAGATGTTTATCATTAGAGTTTTGCAGTCTTCCATTTGTATTGATTATTAATTACCTTCATCTATGTACCATGTGCTTTTGGCTTTGGACTGGGCAGGGTGATCGACCGAGCTGCCATTTAGTGTATAATAAAACTCAGACTTGCTCCTGCTGCCAGGCTGCAGGCCTAACCCTGAATAAAAGTCACGATAGGAAGATAGATAGTAAACATTGTGTGCGTGTGGTGTGTGTGTGTGTGTGTGTGACAGAGAAAGAGAGAGAGCTAGAGAAAGAAGGAATACATGTTTCTACATGTGGGATTAAGCAAAATCTAAGATTTCTACATGGATGTCATTTCACCATAACAATTCTGAGACATTTGTGTGTATTCTTGCAGAAATGACATGCCTGGTGAGGATTTTACATGATCTATCAGGACAGAGAGAGAGAGAGAGAGAGAGAGAGAGAGAAAGAGAAGGAGAAAGACTCCAAAGCGAGTCATGCAGTGTTCAGAAAAGCTTAGTATGTAATTTCAAGATCATGTTTCGATAAGAGAGAATAGTTCTGGAGGAATTAAAAAGAAAAAAAAAACCCTCAGAAACACTCCTTCCACCTAGCGCTGTCAATACTAATGATGCCTATGAAGAAGTATCCAACAGAATTTTTTTTTTTTTTTTTTTTTTGTGGAATTGCACTAACACTCATATACAATTTTAATTAAAGTACATATAAATTATGTCAAATTTCACCAAAATGGATTAGTATAACATCACAATTAATAGCGTGTCTGACAGATGGCTTCCTGTGTGCATGTTCTGTGACAGAGCAGGATGTGGACAGGGCTTAAAGGCCATTTCACATGGGACACAGCAGTGTTATTTCTGATGGCGTGCAATCGGTGAAATTTTGCCTAGTCAGTCCTTTGCTAGTCATTTGGTTTCATGACTGAATGTTCAAATACTCACAAAAATATGTCAAAATCTCCATCTTGAAGAGCATTTGTGTAAAAAAACAGTTGATTATGTCTTAAGTGAATGTAGTGAATAGCATTGTGTATCAATAATATATTGGATTTGTGCATTAAGTGAAATTAGCTTAATATACCTTAATATATTATTTTAAATCAAACAACAAAAGAAAAAAAGAAAATCACTCACTGCTTTTGACTGAATAACTTCAATATCTGTTTATTTACAGTGGGTACGGAAAGTATTCAGACCCCCTTAAATTTTTCACTCTTTGTTATATTGCAGCCATTTGCTAAAATCATTTAAGTTCATTTTTTTCTTCATTAATGTACACACAGCACCCCATATTGACAGACTGGGCTGAAGGTTTACCTTCCAACAGGACAATGACCCTACGCACACAGCTAAAATAACGAAGGAGTGGATTCACAACAACTCCATGACTGTTCTTGAATGGCCCAGCCAGAGCCCTGACTTAAACCCAATTGAGCATCTCTGGAGAGACCTAAAAATGGCTGTCCACCAATGTTTACTATCCAACCTGACAGAACTGGAGAGGATCTGCAAGGAGGAATGGCAGAGGATCCCCAAATCCAGGTGTGAAAAACTTTCCCAAAAAGACTCATGGCTGTATTAGATCAAAAGGGTGCTTCTACTAAATACTGAGCAAAGGGACTGAATACTTAGGACCATGTGAAATTTCAGGTTTTCTTTTTAAATAAATCTGCAAAAATGTCAACAATTCTGTGTTTTTCTGTCAATATGGGGTGCTGTGTGTACATTAATGAGGAAAAAAATGAACAAACGATTTTAGCAAATGGCTGCAATATAACAAAGAGTGAAAACTTTAAGGGGGTCTGAATACTTTCCGTACCCACTGTATATTCAATAATTATGTTTTTTTTATTATTATTTATTTACTTTGGTTATGCTAGTGTTAGTCTTTGGTGTGGTATCAACATTTTCATTCAAAGATTTCACTGGCATCTAAAAATTGTAATATGTTGTATGAACATACATACTATATATAGATATAACAGCATAATTATTACCTTTGCTCTTTGGTTTGCTCTGGCTGCCAGGCTTGTCACTGCCACTCCTGCAGGCAAAGACTTTGGGCAGCCTCTGATCCTGCATTGAGTATTCTGTAGCAAATAAAGACATGCAATCTGCTCACCTATTCTACCAACATTTACTCATGTCATTCAAAATTCATAAGATTCTCTTTCTTACATGGGTCAAATGAGAGTCTTTTAAACATAAATTTAGATTTTGTTATTGTGTCATATGGATTTATCCAGTTTATATATTTGGTAAAATCATCACATACATTATCACACATAGAGCAGCAGGCTATACTCTGATAACTGCGTTTACAGATTCCTTTAGTTTCACAGATTGAATAAGGAAGCTTTAAGACATTAACAACCAAGACAAGACATCTTGCCCACACACATACACATGCACACAAACAAACAAATCAATATATAGAGGGAACAAAGAGAGCTCCACACACTCCACTCACAAAAACAAGACCTTTAGACAAAAGAGCTTCTGTTTCCTGCATTGCCATGACTCACTCACACACACATGCTTTGTGACAACAAATATTTAGCCTACACTCTGACTTGAAGTCTAAAACACACAATGAAATGTCTCTATCTATAAACAATAACGCAATAGAAAAGCAACTTTATAAACTACACATTTTTAAATAAATGTAAATCATGTTTTTACATTTTTAAAAATGTTCTTTTCCTATGACTTTTATAATCTTTTGTGACATCCAAGGTACTTGTAAAACTTCACATCTGAACAAATAGTAGAACTAAAACCAGGTTTCTAGCAGTAAACACTCAAAGCCAGAATAAAATCCAATACAGAAGTATGAAGTGAGAACCCTTACCTGGCATCACATCACAGATGGGGACGAGACGGGTGTGTTCAAGACTAGCAAAATTACACAGCTGTTTGCCGTCGATGATCCCATCCCAGTCTCCAATGGGATTGTCCTGAGGGCGAGAGGTACAGCACCCTATTACTGCACCTGACCTAGATCATCTCATAAGCATTCACATCTACAACACTGTAATTTCCACCTCAAAATAAACACTTTCCCAACAAAAGTTGGCATGTCTCTGTCTCCTAATGGAAATCTACATCTGTGTTCCTCTTCTGACCCAGACAGGACCCATCTCACTAACTGAGAGCTGTAATTCTCTAATGGCTACACTACACAACCTACACTATCATCAGAACAACTGATGTCTCAGGACTCTAAACCCACACCCTTCACATGCCAGATCTCCACTGTTTTAATCTATATTTTTAATGTATAGCCCTTTCCTTCATACTATTTTATGTATCTATTCAACCAAATAAATCCAAACACTTCATCAAATAATCCTCATTCAAATGCAGCACTAATAATAAAGGCATTAACTTACTAAATGACTCAAACATACCAAATCTAATCTATATAATCTATTATTAAAAACCAATAGCAAACTAAAAGTAATGTCCTGTCCTAAGAAACATAAAACTCCTCAAAACCTAAAAGCTATTCACATCTACACCATTTAGATCTCAGTGATAGCAAGTCCAGCTGAGCTATGCTGAAAGAGCAATAAGAGCTTTACAGAAGAGAGAAACAAAGGGTGAAAAGAGGAGAACAGTGGAATGGCGTGTGTTGGTTGTGTCTTGTGTGAGCATTTGGCAGTACGCCATTATGATGGTCACACAGAGCAAACTGAGCTGTCTCTACATCTCTCCTGACGTTTTTAATGTTATAAAGTCTCTTATACTCACCAAGACTGCATTTATTTTATCAAAATTACAATAAAAACAGTAATATTGTGAAATATTATTAGAGTTTAAAATAACTTGTAATATACTTTTTAAAATGGTAATTTATTGTAAAATTACCAATTACCTGTAGCTCAGTGGTTAGAGCATGCCACTAACAATGCCAAGGTCATGGGTTCGATCCCAGGGATTGCACATAGATAAAAAATGTATAGTATAAGGCAATGTAAGTCGCTTTGGGTAAAAGCGTCTGCCAAATGCATAAATGTAAATGTAAATGTAAAAGCTCATCTAAGCAGCCATTTCTCCACAAGATCCTTCAGAAATCATTCTAATATGCTGATTAAGATTTGGTGCTCAGGAAACATTTGTTTTCCATCATTTATTTGAAATAGAAATCTTTCGTAATATTAAAAATGTGTTTACGGTCACTTTTCATCAATTGAATGCATTCTTTCTAAATAAATGTATTATTTATTTTAGAAAAAATATGTTTTACCAACACTAAACTTCTGCACAGTTTTATAAACAGTGTATTTTATATTTTTATAGGCTGACATTACAGTTTTTTTTTTTTTTTTTTATCTGTATCAGTCAATAATATTATTATTACATTTCATCCTCATTGTTCATTTCTCCTATTTTTTAGGTTACCTTTGCCATAATCTAACACTCACTTAATCTTTAAAAACTAATAAATTAATAACTGTTAAATGTAATCTTTATCAGACCTCAAAATTCATATCCATTTTCTATACTGTACATTATAATGTTGTGATGTCTTTCGCATGTAACATTTAAAATGGCAGAGTTTAGCTTTTAGGGTTTTATTATTTATTTATTTAAACCAGGGATGTCAAACATACAGCCCACGGGCCAAATACAGCCTACAAAAATGCCCAATCCGGCCTGGAGAATGATTTGAACAATAAAAAAAAAAGAGATGCATGGTCCACCGGCCATAAATCTGAACAGTTTTAAGTTTTATTTTGACCATTCTCTTTTCTGGACTTCGTAATCATTTCCCAAACGGTCATTTGTGTGGAAATATTATGAAGTCTGTAAACAAGATGTTTAACACAGGCACATGCTGAATATGGATGCAAAAGGAAATACTACAGCAGAGCAAATACTGTACCAGACCAAGCTCGCTGTTCATGAAATATAGGCAGAAAAATAAAAATATTGAATTATATGAATGGATCTCTGAAGGGTAATGACTGTCTTCAGAAAAGTTTCGATGGCATTTTCTTTTCCTCTTGTCTCCGTATAATATGCTCCATATAAGCGCATTATAAATATATATAATAATCTGCAAATATGCTTGTAAAAAAAACTGGAGCTGGCCATGGAAAATCAAAATCGGTGCATCACTAAAAAAAAAATGTGTTGCTCTTTTTCAAAGAGCAGTGTGTTTTTCTAATCTTCTTGCAAATTAACTTGTAGTTTGTATGGTTGATATTAAAATGTAATTGTCAGCGCACTAAGGTTTGAAAAAAAAAAAAGGTAATTCGGCCTGCACATGGTTACATTTTTTCCAATCCAGCCCTCAACCTAAAACGAGTTTGACACTCCTGATTTAGACAAAATGGAACACAATTTATCGGTTATCACCCAAAACATGAAAATAATTATTGTCTTATCGCATCAACCAGAAATTGTAAATTGGTGCATCCCTTGTATTTTAATAATAATAACAAACTTCACATAAAAAGCACCTTCTAAAATATCTGACCTGCCTGAACAAACACATTGCTTAATGAAAACGGTAATATTAAACTGTAACTTTGCAGCTAAAAACAGTCTAATTAATTTACCATATCAACACCAACGTAGTATCCAAGACTCTCGTTGCCAGGCAGTAAGTCACAGAAGATAACAGTGCCCCGTTCAGGGCCGTCCCGTGTCTGTACCAACACTCGAGAGTTGATCTCCAGTGGTGGTACTTCACCTTCCACTTCCGGGTCATTATCCTCTAGTGTCACACGATCCACCTCCAGCTCCTCATCTTCCCAGAGCTCAAGTTTATCCAGTGCAACGAAGACACCGCATTCATCTTCACAACGAAACAGCTGTTGACCCTGATAAGAGCCCTCTGTGAAACCCTGACCCCGGCCCTCCTCCTGAAAGACAGAAAGATTTTCAGAGGATAAAAAAAAAAAAAAAAATTGCATACACCAATCCAGACATAAGGACTCACATAAATAACATCACACATTTGCCATATGAACAAAAGACATTGTTGGTATGTGATGTTTGATACTGGCCTTCACCTACACAACAGCCTACAGGCTTTAGTTATGTTCGCTCAAATCTCCCAACTAAGCCCTGGAGACAAATGCAGCTTTGTCCTGTAATGATCACACGCTCAAGGGCTGGGTGAACCCAAAACCAGTCAAACAACGTAAACAAGCCAAACAGCGTTGCTCACCAGTAATTCAACACCAAACCAGATACCGCTCAGTGCTCGGTCAGGCAGCAGAGCCCCTTTAAAGCGGACCACGCCTGGAAGGGGCTCGTCACCGGACCTCAGCTGCACTCGGACTTTTGACCCACAGTTGATGTCATGGGCCCTGTCCAGACGCGATCGGTTGCACAGCAGACTGTAGCGCTCTTCACAGTTGGTGATGGGGAACAGCAGTTCCGCCAGCTTCTCCTCGAGCTCCATCACGTCCCGTTCATCCACGCTCACCACCACATTGGTCTGGTCCAGGATGCGTAGGCTGCGCTTACCCTTGCTGGGTGGGATTGTGCGACCGAGGCTGTTGCGTTCCTGGCAAGCCTGGCCGAGGCTGCCACGTGGGATGCGCAGAGTCTTCTGCCCCGGCTTTTCCACGGTGCACTCCTTCACCACAATGTAGAAACGCCAGTCATCCCGGAAACTGCCAGCAGGCTTCTCCTGGCTCCATAGCACAGAGCTCATGGCTGCATAGCAAGAGTGGGTTGAAGAGGACTGGAACACACGTCGAAGGTCAGAGGGTCGTCAGGGGTCAGTGGGACCAGGAAGAAGGAGCTTTCATGACCTTTTCAACAGGAAAGGAATAGATACGGACATAAAGAGCTGTAAAAAGAGAGAAAGTGGAGATTTAATAATCAGAGAAAGTATAAAGGTTTAAGAATGATATTAGTCTTGTCTTTCTGCCTGATTGAGATCTTGAGTAAGTTTTTCTAGTAGGAACTGCATGATTAGTTGTTCAAACAACCACGTGATCTTTTTCCTAAATGACAAAATGAAAATCTTATTCCTGTCTATTAAACCTTTTACAAGTATGACCACAGTGAAACACAGTGTTGGCACTGCTGCTGACTATAAAGTAGATGTCACGTACATGTATGAAACAGCTTTACAAACAATAATTCACATTATGACAGAAGTACTGAAATAAAAGTTTATAGTTCAGATATAAGCACTGAAGTCTACAGTAGCAATGAAAATATAATAAATCACCTTTTGAAAGTAACTTGATGCTTCAAATAAAGATTGTATCGATTACATTGTTACACCAGTAAGTGGCAACAAGGGACTGTTAATAAAATGTATTTGTCATTCAAAAACACTGATTCATCCAGTAATGAAACAAGTGAAGTCTTTATGAGTGAGTCATTGAATCGTTTATTTAAACTGATTTTTATAAATAAAAATTCTAATTAAATATTTTAAATAGACTGCAGCAATTAACATTTTGTCATTTTGTTCTGTTTTCTATTCAGAATTGTGGGAGGATTGTGATATCTATTTTAAACAAAAAATATCATGATTTTCAATTGATCCAGAATCGTGCAGCTCAACTAGTAGTCCTTTATTTAAGCAGCAACTTTATGATTTTAATTTAATTTAATTACTTAAATATATACAGTGCCGTGGCACTGGAAAATAGTTTCCGTTTCAGGGCTGAGATAGAATATTATATATAACATTGCTTACTTGTTGTACATTACAGAGAAATATTAAACCATATATAAACTAAGGGCTCAAGCGCACACATAAAGCTTGCCACACAAAAGTAATAATTATGAGTGTGTAGGGAAAAAACAAGGAGAAAGATGCATGAAGTGGCCAAGTGTAAATAGGGCCTTGTTCACGCCAGACCAGTGTTTCCCAAACTTTTTTCAGTAACGGCACCCTTTGAAAATGTTTTTTAAAAAATTTGAGGCACCCTACACTAGTGTTGTCATGATACTGGAATTTCTAGCTTCAATTTGATACCTTGAAAAGTATCAATATTTGATACCACAGGGAAGAACCGCCATATATATTGTCATATTGATATTTTAATATTATCTAGCTTTTGTCCATCCATTGAAAGTCTAGGAAATCAATCATTTCTTCTGAAGAGATCACTTATATGATGACAGATTTTAATTTAGACCTTTTTTCATATATAAATATTGCCCAAGTACAATTACAACTGTCTCACCTAAATGTTCGCTCACTTTATGTATTTGTGATTTTTACAATGGGGTAATTTTATTGCAAATGCACAAGATAGCTTGATTTCGAAATTTGAATTGAATTAAAAAAAAAGAAAAGAAAAAAAAAGTAAACAGTAACGATAGCACAAATAAATACAATAGAATAAAGATACAAATTAAATAAATTGCTTTAAGTTTTTCAGGTAGGTTTAACAGTAGTAGGGCTATTCAGGTCACAAATACTACAAGAAACTGAATAAAGTAATTAAATGTAAAATAACCTTGGATAGTCTTCATTGTAATTAAATTGCAAAGGGGCCACCATTTAATATGAATAAAAATAATAATTTAGTTCATATCTGTAATGTCTAATTAAATATATTATAAAATAACAAAAAATAAATATTAAACTATTACTTTGTATTTACTATTTAAGCACTCTGATTGGTTGTGTTAATAATAAACCACCAATTACCAATTATCTATGTTTGCTGCATACAGTTACTGTAGACATGAATAAATAGGTCTGCATGAAATATCAAAATTATTGAAATATCACAAATATGTTTAATTTAATTCATGTGAAGACTATGCAGTTTTATTTTTACATTTGATTATTTACACATTATTTTACTGGAATAAGCTTCACATCAAGCCTGATCTTTCTTCTCTTCAGCCTGACATACAGTTCTTAGTAAATGTTTAACAACACAAACCAATGCATTAGAAGAGTCACAATGATTTGGGTTTATAAAGGTCTAATAACTGTTATGTGCCCGACTCTCTTGAGGCTCGGACAGGTCCAGTTCCACAGGGGTGCAAATGAAAGCAAGAGCACCCTCAGTCAAAGCTGTAATAATATAATAGAGTCAAAACGGATTTGGCAAATGCTCCAGTGCATTTGTGTTTGCACTCTGGAGAGCATCAGATGTTTCCATTTACTTTTGCAGTGTTAAGAAATATAGCCAATCATAGACATATCTGTTGATTTCTAGAACACAATGGCCAATCAGAGCCTTCAGAAGTGTTTAAGTTAGTCAGAATCCACTCACTGCTCAAAAAAATGGAACTTGAACAAAACTTTGATTCTGGAACTGGGCCTGGGGTTGGTAACCCATTATCTGAATTTTCTGTTAATTGCCAGTTTAATCAATAAAGACTGTGTTAACAATCTCCGTTTATAAGTCTCCAATTAACCAACATGACACAAAAAATAGTCAGGTTTGTTAAAATTCTTGCAGTGAAAACTTGCGCATTTGGTTGTATGGGCTGTGAGTTGGAAAATGTTGGGAACCACTGCTCTGGAACATGCATGTTCATTAGGTTTATCATCCATAAATACAGTGGGTTTTTTTTTCTGTTTTTGCACAATTTGAGCTAAATCTATGATAGCATTGTTGTAAGTTCCTGATTTCAAATATGTTATTGAGATTGACTGATATTGACAAAGTTATGTCGATTTTGTCTTTCTCCAGAGGATAAATAGGAATGTAATTGCATACTGGAAATAGCTGTCTGGGGGTGTTACAATTTTGGCCGCCAAATGAACTGACTTACCTTGAAGGGATTTTGGTACCCTTCACGATGCCTCCTAAAATTACCAGCTCTGACCAATCCTTCCTGCTCACCTCTAATGAATTAGCAGTGACCCACTAGTATTTGCCATATTATTACCATAATTAGCAACTGCAAGACCATGGCTGGGAACATTGTGCAAGATTTGTCTACTGCAGATATGCTTAAACTGAGTTAAAATTCAGTCATTTAACATGGGGTTAATGAATATGAGAACTGCTCAATATCAAAAATGTTGCCAACATCTTTTAGAACAATGATGTTAATGTGTCATCTGTTTCATTTTATTAATGTTCATATGCTTTAAATAAACAAATAAAAACAAATAAAGACTATAGATGACTTATGACAATTATTTTCAATTTAATTTAGGCAATTGAAGTGAACTGTGTTAAATGTAATACACACCCACTAAGCTAACACAGTAACTTAAAATCATGTAATAAGTCATGTATAGCATTAAAGTTCACATGAAGCTGAACATCCTCATAAAATTGCTAATCAGAATCAGTGATTATAATGGGTCCTATGTGCTTTTGTTGCGATGTGTTGCGATGTGTTGTGCCTTTTGCATCCGGTGTAGACAGAGTGTAACCTGCCAGGTTACACCAATGCGACTAGAATCGACGGTGTATGATTTCCATATCAGTGACTTATTACTTCAGTGCTTCTTTCAGCTTTCTGTAGCACAGCTTCCGAACTTTCCGCAAAAACAACTTCTGCATTTAGCATTCAAATACAATAGTAGTTATTTTTTTCCATTGGTAAAATTTATATGAATGCTTCTTGTTAGCTGATTGGCTACAGTTTGATAATCTAAATATAATTTTGATAATTGAAGTTTTAGGGCCCTATTTTAACTATCTAAGTGCATGGTCTAAAGCGCTCGTCACAAGTGCACTTAGGGTAGGTCTGAATCCACTTTTGCTAGTTTAAGGACAGGAAAAATGGTCTGCGCGCTTGCCGCATGGTGCAAAAGGGTTGTCCCTATTCTCTTATTGAGTAATAGGTGTGTTTGGGCGTAACGTGCAATAAACCAATCAGAGTCACATCTGCCATTCCCTTTAAAAGCCAGTTGCGCTCGCGCCATTGTGGATTTGCTATTTACTTGGCGGAATTTGCAAGCGGAAAAACTGAATGCTTCTGTAACGAGGAAACGGATCTGCTTGTGCGTGAGGTTAAAGCGCGCGAGCAGATCATCTACAGGAAAAGCCGGATTTCACCAAAGTCTTTATGCACACAATAATAATCTTTTACATTGTAATCCTTTTATTTTTTAATAATTAGCATGTTTGTGTCCTGGTGCGTGTCCCTGTGTGCGTAATAAGCAGAGTGTACGCATGTTGTGCACCCGCATATTGGCGCATTACTAACGCGCTCTTTAAATAACAAAAAAAATATTGCGCCATTGACTTTAGACCAGGTTTCAGTTGGTCATTGGCGCAGTATATTTCAGTTGCCTCAAAATAGTAACGCGCCTGAAAACACCTCATTTTCAAAGAAGCACGCTCATGAGCACACAAATGGGCGCAAATGCATTTGCTATTTAAACAACATTTAAAGACACCTCAACATCACCAAAGGCTACAGCACTGAAAATTACCAACACAATTATGCATAAAACTTTGAAAATGTATTTATTACACTTAATTGCACTCATTATTGAACCAATTTAGTAGATCCTTGTTGAATGAAAGTTTCTTTTAAAATAGAATTGTGCTGACCCAAACCTTTGAATGGTAGTGTAAATATAATAATAGGCCTAATTAAAAAATGCAAAATAATCATCAACATTAATATTTAGGGAAGACAATTAGACTACATTTTATTTGATGGGGGGCAGTAAGGAACCTAGATAACGGATAGGGGGTGCTGGCCCAAAAAACATTCAGAACCCCTGATCAAGGCCTCCCCGGGTTTAGTCAACTTTTTAGGAAGAAATTGTGCTGAAAAATGGCACAACATCTTTTAAATCATATTTTAAATTACTGGATCTCAACTGGTGGGTTGCAGCACAAAAATAGGTCACACGTCTGTTCTGACAGGGTTGAGGAGAGCAGGGAAAAATGGCACTAAATGCAAATAATAAAATGCATCTCTGCAACTTGTGCATAGTTACTGTAGGATAGTCATATTAGCAAGTAATATGTCTATTACCTTTTAGAAAGGAAGGAGAAAAAATCTTCCCATATTTTTGTTCCTGACAAAAAAGGCAGTGTGTCCAAACAAACACTTTTGTTTTTGGTATTTTGGTGAAAATGTATCTGTCATTTGTAAGAAGCTTGCCATATAGACCAGCTGACATGCCCTCATGTCATAACCTCATAACCTCATTCCATGACCAAAACAACTTAGGGTAAAACAAAATATGACCCAGACAACATTAAATATGGATTCACTTAGAAAAAGAGCAAACATGAGTTGTGGTGACCACAATGTTGGACAGTTTCATTTGAGTTATTATTGGCTGTCAAGATCCCATCAAAATCAATTAGTATATAAAATAAAAACTATAAATCACACTTCTTCTGTTGTTTGTGCATTGACACAATTATTGATTATCAACAAAATTATATGGTAATAACTTTTTTGGTCCTATGTGTGCAGTACAATTTATTTAGTTTTTGTTTAACAACCATTTTGCTTACTTCTATTTGGCTACCATTAGCTGTTCAGTTTGAAATATGGGTCCTTAAAGGTATAGTTCATCCAAAAATGAAAATTCTGTCATCGTTTACTCACCCTCATACTTCTGTTGAACACAAAAGAATGTATTTTAAAAAGGTGCTGTCTTTTGTTCATAGAATGAAAAGTATGGAAAAAACAGTTTTTCAACATTTTTCAAATATCCCCTTTTGTGTTCTACAGAAAAAAAGGCATATAGTTTTGGAATGGTATGATGGTGAGTAAATGATGACAGAATCTTCATTTATGGGTGAAATTTTCCTTTAAGCAACATCACATGACAACCACTGACTTAGCTCTCTGGCATACCTCATCAATGACCACGATATTAGAATAACCAACCCGAACACACTTGTATCAACAGTGACTGTGTGACTGGTTTTTCCCCCAGCAGCAGGGGAATTCACACAGCAAATTAAATCTCACTCTGAGCTTCCTGTATGCACAATGATGGTGCACACATAGTACCACTACTGCATAATGACTAATATCAGGAATAAAAGACAAGACAGATAATGCTCTAGCGAATTAACTTTTACTGATATTGCACGTGTCATCTACTTCTGTCTGAAATGTAAGACGTGACAGTGAAGATCCAGCAATATAGGTGGTTTGGCAGTAATTTGGTCCATCCTAAAAATGTCAACGTGGTTTTTTTGATTAACATCTACAGCCTATCCATATTCAGATCTCCATTCTGGTAATTATTAGTGCTCTGGGCAAACACGTCAAATGGTACCAAATCTTAAGGGTGGCAAAGCCTACTTAATTCCAGATGAATGAATCAAGGAGGGCTATAATACCTGGCCAACGCATTCTGTTAGCATTCCCATTCATCTCAGTGGCCTTTCTTGTTGTTTGACATGACATGTAAAACAGGGCCCCTTCTGAGAAAAAAGTTGTGAAGCACAGCTCTAAACAACACCGATGATCACTTTGAGGGACTCTCAAGCTTTGATGCTGTCTGTCTTACCCCTCCCTCCACAGCCATTGATATTCAGCAGACAGTGATCTGTGAAGAAGTTGATGCTATGTCAACATAGGAAACATGCAGAGCCTAGAAAACCCACCTGTAATGCCAATGTATTAGCAATATGAACCGGTTTCTGTAAGTGCAATGACTGTATTCATGATGTAATACACCCAATGTAAATATCACATCAGCGTTATACACACTATAGACAGTCACTGACTGTGAATGCTGGAAGAAAACGATGCAGCAGAGATGGACAGGCCTTACACTAAATGACAATAATCAAGTACAGAGCGCAAACTATCAGCTTCTCTGTCAACGGTTATTCCTAGCTCGGTTCGGAGATAATGTCATTGCTGGATAACGCTGTGTTGTCATGTATATTCAGCGGATCTGGTTACACTTACGGATCTAAAGCTGGTCATGTGTCAGAGTCAGTCTGTAGAGGTAAACAGGTGACATCAGCATGAGCGGATCAGACTCCTCTTACCTGACGTTTAAATATCCCGGTATTCACCCGTCTGTCTTCAGTGGCATTTGAGATTATTCCAGTGAAACTCTCGTGGCGCTTTTAGTAATGATGATGGTGTTTATTTGACATTGTCGGATGGGCTCAGCTGAAGCCAGCGCTGACTCCACTCCGCATTACTACCAGTTAATGGAGGGACAGTCGCCTCCTCCGTGAACGTTAAACCCGCTGGTAATAATCTCGGGCGAGACGATGAGGGAAACTCGAAAAAATCCGGTAATATTGGTATAGCCGAGGTCGTTGTTTCATTTGAAATCAGTGTGAGTATTATTTACAGTGTGATTGTGTATGTGACGGTTAAACCAAACGTGCTACTTTACTGGAGAGAAACTTGTTCTCTTATTGGCTAGTGAGTGACAGGTACAATCTGATTGGTCGTTTCGGTTGTCCTTTACTTAGACCCGCCTTTTGGGGTTTTCCACTAGTTTGGCTGAGGAGTTTTTAAGGAACTGGCTGAGTGAAAGGTTGAGCACTGCAGTTTATTACATATATATATAATGCTTAGCCTACTGAAAATCTTATAAAATTCAGTTTTATTTTCTTAAATTTGTATTTTTACAGCATGTTTTACATAGATCCTAGATGAAGCTCTTGTAAACTTTTATCAGTAAACATCTGTTTCATGAGTTTAATAAATCTATGGTTTCCATACAGCTTAACATAAGTCATAGAAGATGTAATTAAAGGGATTTACAAACATCATAACAAACCCTGACAATCTGTGTTGCAAGTAACAGACAAATAGACTATGTATATACAATATAAAATGTAAACTCACATATAAATTAAAATAAGGTGTACAATAAATTAAAACTAAGACAGTGCAATGGATAGAGTCAGACAAATGTGTATGTTCCTGATGGTGTGTGTCACTAGGCCCACTTAAGAAGTTCAGTTTGTGTACTGGGTAGAAAGTTTGCATCTTACTTATTAATGTTCTGAGGTTTTCTTCTACAAAGACACTTTTATAGTACATTTATGACAGTCCTGATGAAGCAACCTGAGGCACATTCAAGTCATAATGGTAACAGACGATCCCAGTCATTCTCCAGCCCCATCTGACATTCTGGTTCAGGGGTGTCCAAACTCGGCCCTGGAGGGCCACTTTCCTGCAAAGCTTAGCTCCAACTTACCTCAACACACCTGACTGGAAGTTCCTAGTATGCCTAGTAGACCTCGATTAGCTGGTTCAGGTGTGTTTAACTGGGGTTGGAGCTAAACTCTGCAGGAGAGTGGCCCTCCAGGGGCAGAATTGGACACCCGTGTTTTGGTTAGACACTAGATATTTAGCTTCTGAACTACCTCTATTCCAGATCAGCCATTTTCAAGACAGGCACTTTGACTAGCTATGGCTTCCTGCTTGTATGCATTTGTTTTGTTGTTTAAAACAAAAAAGAAAAAAACATGGGCTTTGGATTTGGGTGTTTGGTGGCAGGCATTGCAGAGGCATTTTGCCCTCAGAAGGTCAATCTGCTTTCTTGCTTGCTCAGCTCCTCTTCTTCCTCTGGGCTCAGATTATTTCCTCTCAGCCTTTAAGAGTACAAAGCGAAAAACCTTTGTATTAAGGATGTTAATATTATTCTCAGCACAAACCATTCACCAGGCATGGGTATTAATGTAATAAGGCGTAGTACAATTGAAATTCTGTTTGCACTAAGATTAATCAAGTCCCAAAGTAGTTGCATCATAACTGCTAATCATTACATAATGGGGGAATGCTGTCACATTAAATGGGATAAGTGGTCACCATGGAACCTCCCAATAAACACTCTATTATAGGCCTTTGAGCAAAACAAACAGGTGAACAACTATTAAAAAAAAATTCTACACAGCAAAAATCATACAGACATTCAAAAAAATCTTATTGTTTTCCAACTATGCAAAACGTGTGACAACGTGCCCCACATTTGTCCTGATTCTTGACAGCATGTATGCTATTGTGGATTTATCGAGTAATAGCACACAGTCAGCTAAAATACTGGAAAATGACCTTACCAGATTTCCTTAACACTAGTGTTCATTTTCAGTGCCTCTATCAGACACTCAACTCCGTCCCTGCTGATACAGTTTTTGTTTAGCCTGAGTGAGAAAGACAGAGAGAAACATGTAATTCTGACTTTAAAAAAAACAAAAAAAAAAAAAACATTTCAAACAAAATGGATTAATTCACTCACCACAGTTCGACTAGAGTTTTGCTCTGACTGATGAGTTTAGCCAGAGCGCATGCACCTGCATTGCCCACACCATTATCCACCAGACTGAAACAAACCAACGCAAACATTGTTATAACCCACAAAAAGTAACACATGCTGCATAAAGTAGCTCAGTGCTCTGCAAACATAGACAGGGCAACCTTTCCTATTCCACTGTTTAGCATGAACTAGCTGCTGGGGTTTTTTTTCTTTTCTTTTTTTCATTGTCATAGAATGCAGAATTAATATAGGACTATACAGGATTACCTTAACCATATTAGTGTAGTGCTATTCTTCAGTGCATTTGCCAATGCCTCAGCTCCCCTGTCCCCAATTGTATTACCCCATAATCTGAAAATAAGAAGTCAGAATGGAAATATAATTTAATATAGGTACAGTATTGAAACATTGGAGCACAGTATTCTTATTATTGACCTCACCCCAGAAACTGCAAAGACTGGTTGTAGCTTAGGCCTTCTGCAAGCTGCTCTGCTCCCTGTGATGTGATGTTATTATTTCCAAGCCTAAAATCAATTTGGTATGATTAGAATGATCAAAATCCTATAGGCCAGAACTAGAACATAATAACCATAGATGAAGTAAGCACTGACCTCAAAGCCAGGAAGTTCTGCTTTGTTTTTAGCAAACAAGCAAAGTGCTGGGTGCAAGCATCTGTGAGCTTGTTGTTAAAAAGCCTGTGGAAATGATGAGGTAGTAATAAAACTTGGTTGTATAAGTATAACAATGCAATTAAAATTATCATTATTCATAAAAAAAAAAAAAAAAAAAAAAAAAGGTTAAGGTGTTTGATATTCTCACGCTATTTTTTGGAAGCTTTCACATTTCGCTCCCTTTTCCAGAAGTTTCCGGATTCCTTCATCTGATATGTTATTGTTCCTTAAACTGTGAAATTCAGAAGTTTCAGAAAATCAAATCATCAAACAGAGAGATGATAAGAATTTTCATTTTTAGGTGAACTATCCCTAAGACAAAAGAAAGCCTAAACAACAATTCAAACACAACCACAATCAGTTAATCTCTCATCTTACTAAAGGGAGTGACAAATATGTAGGCACGGTAGAAGCTGCTCCACTCCCACATCTCCCACTGAATTGTTGTCTAACTGAAGCCCAACAGGATTCCGCAGATGCTTTAGCACATACGCCAGTGCGGTACACTCCATCGGTCCAATGTTACAGTAGGTGAGCTTCAGGTGTTCAACTTCTAACTTAGCCACAGCATCTTGAGCGATACTTTTGTCTTGAATTTCATATATGCACTTGATTAGCCAAACAAAACTTGGCATAGCATGCATGCTTTTCTTTTCACCCTCTACAGGACGAGGAATGGACTTGAAATGTGTCTGCATCCCTTTAGACAATGACTTCACAACCTGCTTGAACTTGCGTTCACGCACAGCAGTGGGACAGCAGTCCAGGAGGAGACTATGGTGCCGCTGAGATAAAAGTCCTGACACAAACTGAGCTGTAATCTGGAGGTTTGGTGTCTCTGCCACATGAGACTCCTCCTCCTCAACCGAAGGATCAATACAGTGTCCAAGACATCTTTGAGACAGGCCCGACAACTGCCTGTGCTGAGGCTGAAAGAATCTGGAGATAGCAGGACGATTGTTGTTACGATTCAGAACAACGTACAGAGCAGCAAAGAAGCATTGTAAGGTGATATGCAGAAACTCATAGTGTTTACAATCTGTCACAGATAGGTCATTGCAGAAAATGAGGAAACCCATGCTGACATCCTGTTCTGTGAGCCCATTTCTTTGTAACTCATATCCAGAGAACACATAACAAGAGGCTTCCAGGCCTTCCAATGCCAACTGTCCAAGTTTTAACACTGTGTCCAAATGTTCCTCCAACCAGGCCTTTCCCAGGGCTCCTTGGGACAGAGATGACTTTCGCTGGAAGAAATGCTGTAGGACCAGTAGGTAGACATCAGTAATGGTCTGAGGAATACCATCTTGACCACCCAGAAGCTCCTGGTGGCACTTGGTTACAATCCAGCAGAAGACTGGGATGTGGCAAAGACCTAGCAACACCGTGTTAACCTGGAGGGAATCTATGACACGTCTAGCCATAGCAGGGTCACTGTGATGTTTCTTTACAAAGGAGTTGATGCCACTAGGAGAAAAACCCTTCAGGTGCACTTCTTTGCGGAGATAGTGCTTCAGCGATGGGCCCACAGCCTGTGGCCTGCTGGTGACCACCTTCAAAATGCCCTTCATTAGCGTACCCTGCAAGAGATTGAAAAGCAATACAGGTATAGGCACTGGCTTTGTGGGGCAGCAGTGACGTTCTTCATCCCTGAAACCCTGTTTGAACTCATCAAGCCCATCAAAAGTAAAGAGGACCATATGAGGGTGGTCTAGGATGAACTGGAAAACTTCATCCTGACTTCGATCAGGCCAGCAACAGTGCAGGAAGAGGAGCTCTTTCAGAGACAGCTCTCTGTGCTCTGCATTTAGTTTGCGGCAACTGAAGGGGAACAGCAGGAAAGTGTTTGTGAGCAAAGCTTCTCTTGCCCAGAGCAGGTGCAGTCGCTGAAGCAGTGTGCTTTTGCCACTTCCTGCCTCCCCAGACAAAAGAATGGTGTCAGCATCTTCATTAAGAGTCCCTATGGGACCCACCACATCCTCCAGCCCTAATGTAGTAGTTTCACCAGAACCATCTACCACTTCAAGAAGCCCATCGGTGTAAATATCATCCAAGGAGAAACGTCCTGCCCCGCCGTAGGTTCTAAGGAAGAGGGACTGGGCAGCAACAGAGCTTCGCAGCTTCTTCTGGTACAGCAGACAATCTGGAGAAAAAATTTAAAGATTTTTTTGTAAAATATAAATGTAAAAATGATTTTATTATCTTAAACTTGTATTTAATATTCTTTATTTCATTCGTTTTTTTTTATACATTTCTAAATTTATTTACATTTATTTTACATTTCACATTTACATTTATATATTTAATAGTCAACATTTATTTAAATAATTATTATGCCCATCTCATTGCAGTTAACAGACAGTAATATCAAAGACAAAGTCATGAAAAAAGACAGCTAAGAAATGTCTTATACCGGCAGAAAGATGATTTTCTTTATCTTCACTCTTTGGTTTGGTTGGCTCTGCTTGTTCTAGATACTGTAGTAAGGTCTTTGCAGCAGTTTCCCCTTTAAACTTCACTTGGTCTAACAGCCTCCGAACCTGCAACAATCCAACACGATCATTAAATGTAAAATCTCTAAACAAGTAAAGGATCTTTACTGTGAACAGGCTTGTTAGAAATAAATATGTCATATGGCAAACTAATTTGCACTTATCATTTACTATAGGAAAATAGTTCAAATCTGAAAGCTGTTTGGCAATTCAAAAGTCAGTGACAAGGAATTTAGTCATGGGGCAAATTATATGACAGTTAGTCATGGGGCAAATTAAATTTCAAGGATTTCATAATACAAAGAAGCAAACTAATTTATGGATTAAAGTACTATTCAAACAAGTTACCTGTTGTGAGGGTGTGTATACAGGTAGTTGTACCCCATCACAATCTTGGATGGTGAAGCAGCCAGTTGTCAGTAAAACATCCAATGCTCCGTCAATATTATCTCTGAGCTTTGTCACTAACACTGGCCTGTCAACCAGTAACATTAAAGTTGCAGTGTCTGGTGTGTTCTTGCCCACCGCAGCACATCCTTTCCCAAAACATAGCCCAGCCTTCTGCTCCTCGGGTAAGACCTGGTTAATCGCAGCCAAAAAATGGCTGCATGCATCTTCTCCTTTATCATGCACCACATCTAAAAGTTGCCGGATGTTAGAACATAGAGGTTTCTCCGCCACTCGTACGTTTAGGTAATCCTCCCAGACAAGAACCTCCCATGCCAGGAGCAGGTCCAGAACACATTCCAGAGGTTCGGCACTGCCTCCTCCACATAGGACTGTCAGAAGCTCTGCTCGCTGTGTTATGATCAACTGGTGAGCGCTCATAGTGGAATTCAGTCTTGTCTCAAAGTCAACAGTCACAATCAGAGCCCAACTGAAGGGATGAGACAGAGAAGACGG